>NC_056737.1:1525449707-1525554707 GCF_019279795.1 Protopterus annectens | reverse complement strand
GGTAGGGCTGCTAGCAATTACAGCCAACTGCAATTATCCTACATATAATGTTTAAACTGACATTTCGGACAGAAGCTAACATTTTGGACAGTTTTTGTTTTACCCTTAACATTAACTGAGAACCATGTCCAGCTTCCATTAATAAGAAGATAAAGCTTTCTGACATAAAAGATGAAAAGAAGAAATATTTAATACACACAAACGGAAATTTCAGAGTAAAGGATTTTATGGAAAGCATGCATAAAGTGATTTAATTAAGTTGGCTCTGACACCAAAGAACTGTGAAGATATAAAAATATAAAAATGGAAACATACAAAAGGTAAACGTTTCATTTGCATAAAATGCATGATCCTGCAAAAGCAGAAATAAAAAGTATACAGTTCCACCTGAATTCTAATCACTATTCTGGCTCTTTTATCAAGTTTGTTCAGAAATGGGCAACATGCCACAGATTTACTGGTTTTACTCCACTCTTTTAAACAAAATTAACTGCCTGCAGGGACGTTGCGAGGAGCAGAGGTGCGCAGCATGTCTTATTCTTGGATGACTGTCTTTCCAGTAATACACATTCATTTGTCTAAGTAATAAAAATAAATGCATTCATATAAAACTCATTTACCTTTACTGCAATGCAGCTATTCTGTGTTTCCACGTCAAAGTGCAGAATGCATGCTGAATACAGTTGTAAGTAACAATCCTACATAAACATGCCATTAATCTACACAAACATGCAATTATTTTTACAATGTGAACCTGTTTCTTTCACAGTTTCTATTTTACAGATTATATAATAATCTGTTTAAGTGTATACTTTGTACATAAGCACACACACACACACACACACACACACACACACACACACACACACACACACACACACACACACACACACACACACACAAGGGATTGGAAAGAAACAAAGGCAGCAGGAGATATCTGTGCTATTATGTATTAGTTGCCTCACATTACAGAGGTTCCTCTGTGTTGCAAGCTTTCCAAGTACTTTCCCTTTGACCTTTAAAAGGGGTAATTCCAAGTAGATGCTTTATCATCCAGTAAGTCCATCATAGGGTACTGATGGAAGAGATTCTTTAGGGCCTTGTGTGGTATAGTTAATGTGTTTTCCCCTTTCAAATATGATGGAAGAGTTTTCATATAGCATACTGAAGTTTTACATATAGTGCTCTGAAGCATTTTGGCTCCAATTTGAATATAAAAGAGTGACCTTTCCTGATGAGGCCAATTATAGGAGATGAACTCACCATACAACAAATATATGTTAATCCATCCCCACCATTGTGATGTGGTAACAATAGATGGCTATTAGAAGGTTACATCTATTGAAATCCCAAACATACCAAATCAAATTGCTTGATCCTTCTAAAAATTTTGACCAGAAGGTGTCTCAGAATATAAAAAAGCTTAGAGCAGAACACCATCTTAAGATCGGAGATACAGCTCCACCAACATAGTCAAAGTCTTCTGTATGAGTGGACTAAGAAGTCATCCCAGAGTGGCTGCATATTGATATTTATTATTTGTAGGTAGTCTTTAGGTCATTGTACATCTAAACACTGCTGGATGGAATGCCACCACTTTATATGTGAGGGTCATTCACTTTTATTAAGGCCTGGCCTCTTTTTTATTAGCCAGAAATAACTCAGTTTTACCTTTGTTAACCTTTAAGGCAGAAATGGTAAAAAACTCAACATTATTTGGAGAAGACAGAAGAAATTCATCTTAGAATTATCTGTCAAGATTAGGCAAGTCATTAGCAAATAAAAGGATATGGGTTTCTATCCCCATTAAGTCCTAAATTTGCAATGTACTATTCATCCTGATCCATAGCGATAACAGCTTGATAGCAAACAAGATAAGAGCCAGAGGCAGCAGACAGCCCTGTCTTACTCCATCATATAAATGCAAGGGGAGGGGGTAGGTGGTAACATTTGAAAAGTCAGAACTCTCATAATGGGCCATTATACAACAGTCTGACAACTGCAATAAAACATGGGGCAAAGCCAAATTTGTGTAAGACAATGCATAGATACTACTATCTGTTGGGATGAAAGGCTTTCTCAAAGTCCACTAGGATTGCTATCACTGAATGTTGGTATCTCTTATCCTGCAGGTAAGGCAGTAAGGCGACCTACACTGGAACTGTAATTGGCAAAACCTGCTTGACCCAGCTGGATTAGTGAATACAATACTTTATTCAGCTTACCTTCTAACATTCTCACACATTCTTTGTTTCCGCATTGATTAAAGGGATTGGTCTATAGTTGCAAATCATGGAAAACTATTTTCCTGGTTTGGTCAGAGCTACTATATGTAACTACTTCATTGAAAAGGACATTTGCTATGACTCCATAATGCCATTAAACAATGTCATTAAATGTATTCATAGGTGCTTCCCCACAAGCTTATAAAGGCTTGAAATAACCCTTCTGGTCAGGGGGCATTCCCAGAATCTGTATCGCTAATTGTTTGCTGGACATCTTGGAGAGCAATAGCCTTCCCTAATATAATGCTCTGTGCTTCAGTTACCTGAGGAATTGGCATTTGTGAATAGTTCAGAAGTGTTTTCTTCCAAAATCAACGATAGTTCATTAGCTGAGTCAGGTGGATATAGAGATTGATAAAAAGTGACAAACTCAGTATTAATTCTGCTATGGCCACTTTCTAACTCACCAGCTGTACTTTTAATACAATCTATCCTAGAGTGTACACTACATTGTTTAATATGATAGGCTAAAAGCTTACCCAGCCTGTCTGCCTGTGCCCATTTTTATAATAGCAAATATTTATTTTGTTATTGAAGGGATTCACATATGTATTAGCATCATTAAGTAAATCCTTCATTTTGGCAATATAATAAATTGTGTCCATAAGTGCCAGTTCTGATGAAATCCTGAATAATTTTATAGGATAGAAGCTCTTTATTTACTCATGGTTTATTTCTAATAAATTCTTCAAGTTTCAACATGGGTCACATCTCTTAGTTTCCAAGTGGTAATTTTCCTTGCCTATGATTTACTTTGGAATAATATAATCAATCATGCTCATGAGGACTGATCCACCCCCTTTTCACCCTTCATACATCTGGTGGATTTTCTGTTGAAATCATCTGTAATAATTCAAACTCCTCCTTATAGTGATTATGCCATCCCTTAATTCTCTACAAAAATATACACCAGTCTCTAAAGTCTTATTCTACTAGTTTTTCAAATAAATTAATAACTGAATGTAGGGGGTGGGTTAATGGTGCTACTCTAATTTAAAGACTTATTAAAAAGGTCATTGTCCCTATTGTTAAGAAAAGTCAAGCTTAAATTCATTTTTCTAGTATAGCCCTGCAGCTCCAATAAGCTGTCAAACACGTCCGTATTAATATTAAGGACAAAATTATTGCCTGTAACAAGTAGTAAAAAAAATACCACTATCAACTGCAAGTTTATTTTTTAACATGGTTTCTGGAGGAAATCACAGTACCTTGATCTGTACAGATTAACTAGGATAGTTTATTGAATGTATTTCCCTCTCCCACTCTTGCTGCCATAACCTCAGAAGCTGATCTGATTTGTATGCACTATAGATTGTCTGTTCTTCTTTAACTCTTCCCTCCTATAATTTCTCCTCTGTCATGTGATCCCCTCTGATCTGTCTGGTAGGGCCATTTCTAAAGGGACAGCCTCATCTTGTCCTCTTACACTTTGTGAGGAATACTTTCTGTATCCATCATTATATATTCGCCTTATTGTCCCTATACATAGACTTCAGTTTTATTATTCCTGTATGTCCCTTTGAATTTTAGACATTTTCAGACTCTGTGTTCTTATCAGGTCTATTAAATATTGGTGTGTAGTTACCTTTTTCACTCTCCAACAGGAGATCTTTTTTGAGACAGTTGCCCAGTACTAACTGTTCCTTTGTAGTTTGTCCATTTGTCTGGCATTATCTTTCATAAGTAGCTCCATTAACTCGAACCCAGAATGATCAAACAAACTTGTAATTCCAAATGTAACAAACTGTTAAGATTCTAAACCATTCAGGAATCTCCAAACATGTAACCATTTAGGCACAATGCATCCTTTCAAGCATTCTCTGGAATATAGTTTCAATATGCAAAGCCTGAAATTTGAACAACGTTTTATCTTAATGTTTCAGGTTTTACTCAATGAGATACTTCCTGAAGTTGAGGTAACATCCAGTGTTATTTTGATTAACAGCCATTTATCCACCGTCGGCATATCCATAAATGGTACCGAAGCTGTGTTCTCTTTTGCTGTTAGGAATCTGTGCATAACTATTTTACTCCCATTGAGAGAGTGACTACTGTCAATCCCAATGTCAATTAGCAGTATTACTCCTGCCTGTACTAGAACCTATGTTAATTGTTGAACAAGAACTGTGAGGTTCCCAACTTTAAGTTACAGGGTTCTCGGAAGATGCTGTATTTGTGTTTGTAACAACTTATGTGGCAGTCCCCATAGTGTATTTAGCCACAAACAGAAAACATTAATATGCAATGAACTATCATAAGAACAAAAAACAAAAGCAAAAACTGCAGTGTTGTGCTTTAAAAGCTAGGATAAAGTTCAACTGACAAAATAGAAAAATGATTGTTATGCCACAAAAATGGTTTATATTACATTAAACACAACATATATGATTAGTGCTTTCTTCCTATTCTAGACTTCATCAGAATAAAACAATTAATCAAATTGTACCATATAAATACTACTTCTGAGCCAATGACAAGTTAGATTAAAATCACGATTATACTTTCTTTTCCTTAAAAACATATAAATTTAAAATACTTACATAAATAGATATCTGAGTCTAATACAAAATTAGAGAAATGGATCCTGCTGTGATTTAAAATTTTCAAGTAGTGCAACTTAATTTGTGGAAAACTCCATATTGTCATAATTTGGGCCATACACAGAGTTATGTACTGCAGGGTCTTTAGGGGTTTTAATCCTCCCTATAAGCCTATAACCCATCTCCCTTCAGAATCTGGAAAAAGCTCAAGATTTTATCATGCTAACTTGGAGTGAGTAAATACTGTCACTAACCAGTTGCTAGTACTGGATGGGCTATAAATATCATGCCCCTTCTGGAGGTTACCTAAACAATGTTGGTGACCCTTTTTTAATTTAATTTAAATTCTTGCACCGGCAACATATTGCATTTCTGTTTTCTGACCCAAATTGGAAAACATTCTACTTAACTTTAGAATTCAATCCACTTCAAAACTAAGTGAACAATATTGTTAAATGCACCTGTAGCATCAATCAAGATGCAGTTTAGCTGTTTTTGATAAGGTAGTCATTAATGGCTGCCTGAAGTATACTAGTGAACATAACTATAATGACTAGAACTTGTAACTCTCCTACTGTATGTCAGCAATCTCACTGATAAATTCCTGGGAGAGAACCCTCCATAAAATATGCCCATTCACATCTTATGGCACTTTGCCTCTAACTTCTTGTTTTTTTCTTGACATTGTCTTCACTTGACTAGGTGGCTTACTTAAGGCAATAAAGAAGTGATGTACTGGCTTCATACATTCCTCCAAAGCATGATGCTTTGTCAAAAGTGAGACTTCTACTGGTGCTTGGGATGGTGACAGTTTATCCTCTGGGTCTTTTTGTCTTTTGGTATCTTCCTACGGAAGCAATGTGAATGAGTTTTCCACTGATACCACAAAGAGCTGCTGAGATATTTCCTTATGCCAAGGTGCTGTGGTGCATGAACATGTTTTGGTAGGAGATTACCGCCACAGGGATCATCCTGCAGTAGATCAGGAATTGATTCAGCTGCTATGAATTTCCCAAGATGAGTTATCATTTTAGGCTGTTGCTAAAGGTCTTCCTAAGGATGGTTAATGGATTATACTCCTAGGTCCATGGCATCTGAATAGATATAGACATTATCCTTGAGTCAGGCAATGTTAAGCTAGGAAGATCTTACATAATTAACTGTTGCTGCAGAAACAGCAATGCTTGGTTTGGGAAGTCAAAAGCATGCTTTTTATTCTAAAAATCAGCAACTAATGCTGTTGGCTACTTGAAGTCGGTAGGAATTTTATTGTTGTAACACAGGACTTGCACTTGTACAAATTCTTCTTTCTGGCCATCATTTATTTATAAAAGTCCTGCATTTTCATTCTTATGGCCCAGTGTGACACTTTAATTGATTTTTAAACCCCAAGGCTTCTGGTAACCTAACCTCCCAAAACTCATAAACCTTTGACCTCTCTGTACCTTCTCTCAGGTCCAGCAAATGAGTGTTCCTCTGACACTTGTTCTCAAGATCATCCAGATGATATTCCATGTCTCGGATTACTTTCTCCTGCAGTTCTGCTTTCACATAAACCTAAACTCTTGGATCTTTGTAGCATTCAAAGACTATGGAAAATCTGATTTTGAGTTAAGATATTTAATAGCCTCTGCATTTCTAGCCCTCAGCACTTTGATCTCTGTAGTTTCCTCTAAAACTTTATTTAGCAAAGTAATGAAGAAATCAGACTATGTTGCAGCATTGCCATTATGTTCATCATTACATCTATTGTTTGTACAAAGTAACACAATCATGCACAGCAGATCCAGTTATGTAGCCCAAAAGTTGTCTAAAGCATTACAACACAAAAAAGATTGCAGGTTTGATCCCCATAAAGCTGTTTATATTGAAAACTGACAATTAAGTGATAAGGACTCCATTTTTAACCTCCTGCCATTTCCACTGTAAACTCTTCCTCATATATATATATATATATATATATATATATATATATATATATATATATATATATACACCATATTATATACTTTTCTATGTAGAACTTTTGACTTGTAAGTTACCTTTTTTATGTTTACATATAATCAAAATGTTAACATTTCAATACTTTATTACATTTGTTCATCTTAAGACATTATAGCAGCTATATAAGACAGTAATTTAAGGAATTCAGTAGTATATATATAACTGAGACAACTGTTGTATAGGAAGCAGCATTCAGCATTATAGTAGTATGTAATTTCCCATGATAAACAACAATTTTGTCATATGCATATTGTATGCAAACAGTTGAGTACTCACTTAAGACATATCCTTAGGCAGCAAAAGTTTTAGATTTTTGTAAACAATTGTTTGGTTTGAATGAGAAGAAGGAAACTTTGAGGGAGTATGCTACAAAGCAAGGACCATTTAGGTATTTTGCATGTTTTAATAATGTTTTAAATTTATGGTGGGACACATAAGGAAATATGTCATTAGACATCTTTCTCAAATCTCTAGAATGAACCAACTTAATATCAAGCAGCAAACTAATCAATATCAGCTGGCAAAGTTGGTGGAAGCCTTTTTAGCTTGAAGTAAACTAGGAGTTTTTCTGATTTGAAAACAGATTCCACCACAAGCCTCAGCAGCAGAAGAATATTCCTTGTTATCATTAAGTGATATGTACTTCTAGGTGAGATTAAAAGAGAGAGAGAAAAGGCAAAATTTCTGTCTTATCATATACTCATTAGAGCCATACACCAAAGCTTTGTACCTTCAAATAAAGGAAAAGTGCCAGTGAATAAACAATCATCTTTGGGCATGTATGCTGAGGAAGCATAGTGTTGGTGATGGTCTAGTAACTTTTCACCTCTCAGTTTGTAGGCTCAGGTTCATAGGTGATTATTAGGCTAATGACACAAGAGCCTTTACAAGCTTAGCCAGTAATACACAGGATATGACAGTATTATATCTTAATTCTCCAGATATGGGATGGGGTATTATCGCGTAGTGGGTCTTTGGGTGTTGGAGCTCTGAATCATTCTACAGACTGCATCTGTCCATAATGGACATGAGCAGTACCCTGGGAGTGAATTTATGTTTCTCCATCCATTTATCCAAACTATTTTTGAAGAGAGTGGGGAGTGCTTTGTTTAATGAAGATGGGAAATGTATTCCATAGACAAGGTAGCCTTTGGGATATGAATATGTCTTTCCGGCAAGTTCTGTTAGAGTCACAAATAAGGTTCAGGTCAGTGGAACACATGACCCTTGTATATGTTTTCTTGCAAATATGTAACATTTTCATCAGGGCTGGATCAGAGAATGCCTTGTAGATCAGGCAAAAGTCCTGTCTTGGTAAACAACATGAGATGGAGTAAAGGGATAGGGCCTTTAGTGGGTCTGCATAACACGTGTTTTACAATTTACATTTTATTTTTGTGAGAGACCTCTGGGACTGCTCCAGTTGATGTAAACACCTGGTTAGGTACATGCAAAAGGGAAAATTTTACTTGATTACAGGCCTGATGAGGGCTGAGTACAATGGCACTATAACTTCCTTTGATTTGATTCCACACCTTTACTTATAAGTTGAGCCACACAGAAGGATTTCCTCACTACCATAGCAACCTGGTGGTCAAAGTTTAGGTTACTGTCTGTCTGTGTCCTAGGTCCCTCACCACTAGGTCTACTTTTAGGGGTGCATTATCAATATTATAATTTGCAGGGATATCTGATTTACCAAAGGGTATGATTATGCATTTTCTAGCATTTAGTCTCATGGTTATGGAATCAGTTGTTTGCCATTTTTAGGCCTATTTGTAGGCTGTCATCATTTGGGGATTCAATAATTGCTCCCAGCTTATAGTCATCAGCAAACTGGGTGAGCTAGAGGCTCCCAGCATTGGTCTTCACTTCAGAGAAGTGCTTATTAAACAGGAGAGGTCCCAACACTGAGCCCTGTGGGTTACCACTAGTAACAGGTTTCTTATTAGAAGTGGATTCACCTATCTGGACAACATGTGCTCTGTCAGTGAGACAGATGGCTATCCATTTGATGAAGGGGGGGGGGGTTGCCTAACTCAGTAAGTTTATCTGTGATCCCCAAATGAGAGATTGTGTTGAATGCTTTGGCCAGGTCTAGATAAGTGGTGTGTACCGTTTTACCCTCATCCATGGCCCTGGTGACTTTCTTGAAGAAGTCCATTAAATTGAACAGGCAAGACCTCCCTTTGACAAAGCCAAATTGTGTCTGGTTCCTATGTCATTATTGAAAAGGAACATGATAATTCTCTCCATGGCCTTGCAGATAAGACTGGTCAAGCTTATGAATCTGTAGTTCCATGAGTCAGTTGATAGGCTTCCCTTATGCAGAGGGACAACTATTGCAGTCCTCCATTCCTTTGGGGAAAACCTCATCTGGAGACTGTGGTTAAAGAGGGATTTCTAGTGGCTCTGATATATTCTGTTTTAAGCTATTTAAGAAGAATCCTGAAATGTTGTCAGGATCCATGGAGGTGTTTTTTTGGCTTTAGTGAGTGCTGTAAGGACCTGTTCCCTCATAATAACCTGTAGGGGGATAGTTGTGGGTATTTCTTTGGATGTGTTAGGAGCTGATGGGAGGGAGAAGTTTGAACTGAACTTGTCAGCCAGCAGGTTTGCTATAGTTTCAGGATGGGTGTAAGTGTTGTCATTCATGATTAATTGGGCACATTGCTGAGCATTTCGCCTTATGGTTATCTTTTACCTGGGAGGCTATCTTTAACTCATAGTTTGCTTTGGCAGATTTGACCAGCTTTCTAATTTGTTTGTTTAGACTGGTGAGTTTCTTTTTGCATTGTTTTGTCTGTTCCTGCTTGGCTTTGAAGAGAATTGTTTCCTTTTATTGAATAGCCCATTTATGCTTTGACTCCACCAGGGTGGTTTATTTTTGCCAGTAATCATAGGTTTGACTTGGACAGGTACTGCCTCCTGTATGCAGCTATAAATGTGGTTGTACACTGCTTTTGTGTACAGCTCAGAGCAGGCCTCAATGTCATCCAGGTTTGGAAAGGCTTGGAAGTTTAATAAGCTGTCACTTAATTTGAGGCAATTGGCCTTAGCATAGTTCTCAGCAGGTTTGGAGTTTGATGGGGGTTCTAGGTTAGTTTTAATACTGAAGAAGATCATTTTGTTTTCAGATGTTACCAGGAAGGAGTTAATGCATGGGAAGGATCAGCATACCCCCATGTTTGTGAGTACTTAGTCTAGGCCTAGGATATTTGTATCTGTTTTGATAAAGTCCTGCATTGTGGTGGACAAAAGTGCTTAACTCAGTCTGTTTCTTGTTTTATTAATAAACTGAAGTGACTTTTTTGACATCCCGGCTGTTTATTGGAATCCGTTTCGGTTTCATCTCTAGTTGGGGAGCTAACTAGTTGCTCCAAGGTGTTTGCATTGATGAAGTCCAAAAACCTCTGAGCAAATGAATTATGAGTCATATAAGTCTTCCATTTTATAGAGGGGTAGATGAAGTCATCTATAAGTCATCTATAAGTATGGCGTTAGGTTGAAGATTAAGAGATTCCAGTAGGTTTACATAGGAGGTGTGATTTTCCAGACTCATGTTAGGGGATCTGTAGCTAGCTGGGCATGGAGCAGCTCAAGCAAGTCATGTTGTTGGACCAGTTTAGCAATGTACTTGTCTGTTTTGAATACTGAGACACCTTCTTCCTTTGTTTTATCCTGAGCTGAGGGGTATTGAAAAGTATGAAAAGTATTGTAGCCTTTGATAGCAGGGGTGCAGTCCATGATTCTGACCCATGTTTCTGTGATTGCACATATGTCTGCATTCTCCAGGGCGAGGAGTATATCTAGGAAGTGCAGTTTTTTATTTAAACTCCTAGCTTTTGTTGCAGTATCTTTAGGTAGTCATGAGTGATTTTTGTTATGCTGGAGGGTTTAAACAACTTGGCTTTTGGATACAAAGGCACTACTGGAAAGATACATTTTTTGCGAGTATCCAAAAGCCAAGTGATGACAAGGTGTGGAGCATGCAATCAGTGTCCCTACATCTTAGAAAGACCAAATGTTTCCAACAGAATAAGCCTTTACAAATTATTTTGTTGAAAGGGAACTATACTAGTAACGGTATCATTTTCATTGCTGTTTGTGATAAATGCAGATTTTATTATGTGGGTGAAACCAAGAGACAATTGACAAAAAGAATATATGAATATCTCTACACTATTTCTAATGAAAATTGTAACAATGCCCTGTTTAGGCACAACTTGGTATATCAGCGGTTTAAAAAATTTAGATTTGGTACTCTGGATGCTATTCCTAGAAACCCTAGAGGTGGATGGTGGGAATTGGAAATTGAAATGAGAGAGTCGCAGTGACAAATTAGGCAAATTGACACCCACTCCCCAGGTATTAATTAAGCTTTTTCTATACTTCCCCTTCTAAAAATGAAAACCCTAGATTTATGAAGGAGGAAATTATATTTTCTTACTATACAAGTTTTTAACATAGCATGAATAGTGCTAGATTATGGGACTGCTGCCTAATATTAGGAAGGGTAGGCATTGGTTCTAAATAATTTTATGTGTTATTTGTATTTTTAAAAAAAAAGGGTTTTAGGTTTTAACACAAATGTTTTTATTAACTGTTTTAGAGAATTTTTATTGTTTCAATCTTTTCCTTTAAGGTTAATAAGTTTGTAATTTGTTAATTGATATCACATGACTCATTAATATTTGTTTTAGCATTTAATAGTTGTTATCTTTGTTGTTTAGTGTTCTGAAGACGTCCCCAGTATTTTTAGGGATGAAAGCGCTTGTCATAGCTTAATAAATTTTTTAATGATTTTGACATACCTTTTCGTATGGTTTTAGAAGTATTATTATCTTTAAATAATCACTGAGAGACCTCATTCTGCTTCCTTGGACCTGAGTGCCTTTTGTTTCGTATTACTGGCTGGATTATAAGACACCTTTCATGCTGTCATTTAGTTTTACGGGTCTAGTTTTCAGCATGGTTGGTTTGGCAGCAGAAATACCTGAAGGATTGTTTTTCATTATTTAGTTTTGTGGGTCTTGGCATCTGGTTTGCTTTTTTTAATATTTACCATGGATGGAATTAACGGAACATGTTCTTTATACTCTGTGTATAATGCTGCTCTGGTGTCTTCAGTTATTCAAGAAGCACCACTAACTTCTTTTCAACAAAACAAAGGGGACTTAACACAATTAATAGCTTTAGTATCGCAGCAGGTTGCTGAGATGCATTCAAGGCTGGATAAACTACAAATACCAATGACATCTGCACAGCATGATAGGAGGGACTCTATGAGCATATGTGAAAGATTGGCAAATCAGGGTGATTTTTCTAATGTTCCCTTACTGGCAGCTGAAGTTTTACATCATGGCAACCAGCTAGGAGGGAGTAATGAACCATCTTGATTAAGGAATACCATTTTTCAAGAATGGATTTGGAAGGAGATTTTGTTTCTTTCACTAGGGAACCATTTGGTAAACTGGCAGCCACCCAAAACATTTCAGAAGAAAATGAATGAACTAGAGACCAAATTTTAAAGGTATAAAATCTTTAGTGTGACATTTTGTACCTTAAAGAAAGTATCAAGAACAAACTGGTCCCCAAAGGTTTGAGGATGTATAAGTTTCCTAATGCTTTACATGTGGGATATTCAGGAATGGAGGAGCTTCTTAATATGTTTGACAGATATGGTTTTGAGCTGATGCTCTTTATTATTAAAATGAATAATGCTAACATAATCAGACTACTTGATGAGCTTAGTATTCATAACAAAGAAATCCTGAATGATCTATTGTTTGAATCCAATGCCTCTAGGTATGATAATATTTTTAATAGGACAAAACATCATGTTAAAATGAACTTGGAGCGTAAACATAAAAAAATCATTATAGATGAGAATGATTATGTTAAAAGCATTGCCTACCCTTTACCCAATTTGTATTTTAATAATTCAGGGGATTATGTACAGTTGGATAATAATAATAATAATAATAGATTTTTTATCAATTAGAAGGTGATTTTTTAGCACCTTTAGAGCTTGACCAACATCCACATGAGCGGGGATTTAATGGAAATGACAGAGGAAGTGAAAGAATGGGTGATATGATGTGAATTATCCACCTTTGAGGATGTCAGAAAGGATAGAAAGCAGGAACAGACAGAGGGATTTTTTTACCCCAAGCCCACACTCCAAAGGGAGGGAGGGGAAAAGAGAGAGGGCTGGTTAGGAGGAACAATGGCAGGAGCAACTAATTTAACAAAAACAACATGGAATAAGTTTGAACAATAGTTTGGAAGCTTTTAATGGGAGGTTGTTGTCATGCCACGGTTTTAGTATATTTAATTATACTGACTGGAGTGTTAAAAAGATCCATTTTTCCTTTTTAAAAAGGGTTTCAAATCTGTCCCTTCTTTTAAAGTGGGGGTAGTGGATGTTTTATATGAAGTTAGACCTTTTACAGGGAGGTTAAATCTTCAGTTATTTTTAAGGACAAACCATCCTATGACATAACTAATTCAAACAATCTGAGGCTTCAGAAGAGAAGTCTATTTAATCCCCCCACACCCTACAATTTTTGACATTTGAAAAAGCTTGTTCTACTGAAATGTATTCTTTTTTAAATGAAATAAATACAATATTTTACTATTTGTCAGAACAAGAATTTCAATTAATGCAAGACCTTAGAAATAATGACACTTTTAAGGATTATGAAGTCAGGTAATGGTGAGGGGACAGTGCTATATGATAAATTAGACTATATCAGTCAATTGTTAGATATTTTTCACAACACAGAGAAGTGCCAAGAAGTTTCTAAGAATTATATCTATTTAGTGTATAGGAAAATTCAATTGTTTTTAGAAGATGTGCTTCTACAGTGTACTATTTCTGAGGGTTTATTTGATTTTTTTAAAAAAATGAGCATCCACTTTTTCCCATTGCTTTTGGTATCCCAAAGGTACATAAAAACATCCATCAACCGCCATTTAGGGTTATCATTGCTGCACATAACAGCTCTACCTATACCTTACAATTTTGTATTGATAGACTTTTAAAAAGTGCTATCAAACGTATTATTTATTGAAAGATTCATGAGATTTCCTTTCTAAAATTAAAAATGACTGGTATAGTTAAGGATATTGTTTTGCTACAGTAGATGTAGTAGATTTGTTTGGGCAGCCATGGTGGTACAGTGGTTAGCATTGTTGCCTCACAGCAAGAGGTTCTCTGGTTCGATCCTCGGCTGGGATGCCTTCTGTGCGGAGTCTGCATGTCCTCCCTGTGGTTGTGTGGGATTCCTCCAGGTGCTCCAGTTTCATCCCCAAAGACATGCAGTAGGTGGATTGGACACTCTAAATTGGCCCTAGGTGTTAGTGCGTGTGTGTGCCTTCTGTGAAAGGTTGGGTGCCGGGCTGTCAACTCGACACTGTAAAACTTCACTGCCAATCATGAGCGGACAGGTGATCCACTGTGGCGACCCCTAACCAGGAAAAGCCAGAAGAAGATGTAGTAGATTTGTTTGCATCTATTCCCCATTAGGAAGGAATGGCCCTTTTTTGAGGCTGTAAGAGAACTGACCATCCTAAATGATACTATGGTGAATTTCATGAGGAATGTTATGGAAACTATTTTAGAAAATATTTTTTTCACCTTTGAGGGGGGGGTATTTTAAGTAGACTAATGGTGTGGCTATGGGTGCAAGTTGTACACCCATAAATGCCAATTTGGTCCTTTATGCTTGGGAAGCAAAATATGTTTTAACACAAAATTAATGAGTAGGATATCTGCCTACAATATTTGGATGATATATTTATCCTATGGAAAGAGAAACCACAGCAACCTGATACTTTTGTTAATTATTTGAATGATGTTACTACAGACTTCAGATTTACTTCCATCTTTTCTGAAACAAGTATCAATTATTTGGATATATCCTTATATAAAGACAAAGAAAATGGTACTTTTGCAGCTAAGGTTTATAGGAAAACACGTTTTCTAATAGTTATCTAGATTACCAAAGTAATCTCCCTGATTACACCAAAAATAACATACTAAAGGAGCAGTTGGTTATGACAGCCAGGATGTACTCTAACCTCGAAACTTTCAAAATTGAAGTAAGCAAAATATTATACATGTTTGTCAAAAGAGGTTACCTCCAAGACATGTTATTGAAAGTTAGTGAAGAAGTTACAACAGGTTGGGGAATGAGGTATAAGCCACTTTTAGGAGACACCAGTTTTCAACTTGTTTCGATAAGAGAGAAGCTGTTACAAAAAGATGTAATAGAAGTATGTTGATCCCTTTCATTTCTGGCTCATGAGAGATCAAAGATATTATTTCCAAAATTGGATTATTTTTAGAGGAAATCTTGATATTATGGAAGTAATAGGTAGCGCACGCCATTTTGTGTTCAAACCTGGACAGCGCAGTGGTGCAGCGGAAACATCGTTGCCTCACAACAAGAGGTTCTCTGGTTCAATTCTTGGCTGGGGTCCCTTCTGTGTGGAGTCTGCATGTCCTCCCTGCATTCATGTGGGTTTCCCCCCCCACATTACAAAGACATGCATCTGGAGTGCTTCTCCCTGGGCCTCTGCTGAAAATTGGCTTCATTCTAAGTCTGACTTTTCCGGTTAACAAATGTAAAATAAATAAATAAAATAAATAAAAACTGGTAGGAACCTAAAATTCTTCTTTGAACATGTTAAGTTAAACCCATTCCCCCCCTTTCTAAAGGAACTATTTGATCTAGAGCATGCAATCAGTGTCCATACATCTTAGAAGGAACAACTGTGTCCCTACAGAATAATCATTTTCAAATTATTTTGAAGAAAGGGAACTGTACTACTAAGGGTATTATTTACATTGCTGTTTGTGATAAATGCAGATTTTAGTATGTGGGTAAAACCAAGAGACAATTGAGAAAAAGAATATATGAATATCTCTATGCTATTTCAAGTGAAATTTTTAATAATACCCTGTTTAGGCACACCTTGGTATATCAGGGGTTTAAAACATTTAGATTTGGTATTTTGGATGTTATTCCTAGGAACCCTAGCGGTGGATGGTGGGAATTGGAAATTGAAATGAGAGAGTTGCAGTAGCAACTTAAGCTAAATGCCACCCATTCCCCATGTATTAATGAAAATGTGTCTATACTTCCCCTTCTAAAAATGAAAGCCCTAGATTTATGAAGGAGAATACGTTTTTAACATAGCATAAATAGTGTTAAGTTATGGGGAATGCTGCCTAATACTAGGAAGGGTAGGCACTGCTTCTAAATATTTTTATGTGTTATTTGTATTTTTTTAAAAAAAGATTTTTAGGTTTTAACACAGACATTTTTATTAACTATTTTATAGATTTTTTTATTGTTTCAATCTTTTCCTTTAAGGATAATAGGTTTGTAATTAGTTAATTTATATCACATGACTCTTGTTGAGATTTCTTTTAGTATTCAATGGTTGTTATCTTTGTTGTTTAATGTTCTGAAGAAGTCCCCAATATTTTCAGGGATGAAAGTGCTTGACATATCTTAATAAATGTTTTTATGGTTTTGACATATCTTAATACATTTTCTAATGGTTTTGGATGTATTATCTTTAACTCATCATTGAGAGACCTCATTCTGCTGCCTTGGACCTGAGTGACTTTTGTTTCATATTACTCATTGGATTATAAGATAGTTTTCATGCTGTCATTTAGTTTTACAAAAATGTTAAAGAATATTTTATTGACACTGACCCAAACAGTTGGTTTGAAACGTTTGATAAATTAAGTAAATAGTTTCTGTATTTTATTTAATCCCGACTAGTTCTAGTGATGTGGGTATTTTATGAAAGCTATACAGTCCTTGTTTCTTCTGTTCATTATCACATTAATTTTGTGATGTTGTTTCAAATTGGTATTTAGAGTGTAGCTGTGAATAATGTCATAGAACTCACTAGGTAGGATTCAGTAATAAAAAAACAGGCACTAAAAACTGAAAAAATAACAAACAAACGGACAAAACGGCAAAGCAGACTGTGCGAGGATTTAATAAACAGATCCAAATAAAAACACGATAAATTCTTTTAAGCGCTTTTCGTTTGTTCTAAGTTAACAAACTTTTTCAGAAGTAATTAATTAACACAGCTACTAGCAATTTATACCAAAAAGTGCGGGAAAACCAAATCAAATTAATAGTTGAACAATTAAAAAGAATTGAAAAATGTCACATGCCTAAAAATATAAAGTAGAAGTATTTCCAAGAGGTTGTAAAGAATGTGTTTGATTTTTAACAAAGTAACCACCAGGGGCATACACATCCATCTAAAAGCTACACTTAGTTTATACACATTGATTCCAGCAATTTTAAATAGAAAATGATGAATAATAAATAATGAATAGTAAATAAAAAAGATAAAATCTAATATTATCTTTGCAAGTTTTTAAGTTTTAAAATACTGGTAATTGCACATGCCTCATTTAATCCAGGATAATTAAAAGCATTCAACTTAATCTGCCATAATAATTCAAGTTCTTCCAGTTTAAATGAAGCAGGACCGCCTCTTATATCAGGAACCATATTATTGATAACTAGAAATTTAAATTTATGAGTGGGATTATAATGGACATGTTTTGCCAAAGCATTGTCCAACTTGTTGTGGGAAATTGCGTATTGGTGTTCATACACCCTATCTCTGAGTCTACGTTCAGTTTTGCCCACATAGAATGCAAAACACTCAGAACATTTAGCTAAGTAAACCAGAAATCTAGTGTTACAATTGAATCTAGATTTCAACTTATAGGTACTTCCATTGATTGTGAAAGTATTGGTACAATCAATGAACCTACAGTAGCTACAACTCTCACATTTAGACATACCTGTCACTCTAGAGAGTGAAGTATTCCATCTCTCAAGAAGGTTTTTCAAGTTTTTACCCTTTTTAAAAACTACATGTGGTTTGTGACCTAAAAAGTCGAAGACAGCGTGGTTGGATTTAAATAATTCCCAATTTTTGGTAATCACATTGACAATAAGTTTACTTTGAGTGTTGAAAGAAGTCACAAAACTACGTTGGAGAGCCTGTTGGTGGGAGTTGGAAGTGGCTGACTCGAGGACGTTGATGTCAGGCTCAATTATAGTGACATTTTCCAAAATCCTATGATTTCTACTTAGAATTAGTTTAAACCAATTTCCATTTCTTTTGTGTGTGACCTCTTCAATTAGTGTATCCAATAGTGATTCCGGATAACCCCGATGCAAAAACATCTGCTTCAAAAAAAGACATTCACTAGTGAAGTCTTCATCTAAACTAGAGATACGTGATGCCCTCACTAGTTGCCCTTTAACAACTGACTTTTTTTGGTGGAATGGGTGGCAACTGGAAAAATGAAGAAAAGAGTTGGAATAAGTAGCTTTCCTGTATATTTGAGCAATAAAATTGCCGTCAATTTCATTCTTGACCAACCGAATGTCCAGGTATGATATAGTGTCAGTATTAAACGTGTGGGTAAATTGTAAAAAACTAGTAGTAGAGTTGAACTTATTGACAATGTTAGTGGCTAGTAGGTCATCTCCTTTTATAAGTATGAAAATGCCGTCCAGAAAGCGAGTATAATAAACTATACAATCCATCATAGACTCATCTGGAAAGACATGATTAGCCTCCCATTGAGCCATCACTAAGTTTGCAACACTTGCTCCACAGAGGGAGCCCATTGCTAAACCTATTTTCTGAAGAAAGAACTTGTTGTCAAAAATGAAGTAGTTGTTGGTCAAAATCAAATCTAATAATTCCATGACTAGAGCAATATCCCTAGTTGATGCACCGTGTTTTTTCATCAGTTCAGCCACCCATTCGACACTTATGTCATGAGGGATACAGGTGTAAAGATCCTTTACATCTATTGTTAAAAAGTTGAAATCATTATTGAACTCCAAGTCGTTAATTTTGGACAAGAATGACCAAGAGTCCTTACAAATGTGTGGCTCCAAAGTGACATACTTTTGTAACATGGAATCTACCACCTTTGCACATGCATAGGTGGGAGACCCACGGCCATCGATGAGAGGTCTCATAGGAGGATTTACTACATCTTTATGAATTTTGGAAATCCCAAATAAAGATGGATACCTAGGAAACAGAGAACACATGTAATTAAATACTACTTGGTCTACTCGTTCTTCAATAAATAAGTCGTTCAAACAAGATTTAATAAGGCTGTATGCCTTGTTCACTTCTGATCTTGAACTAACTTGATAAGTGTCACTATTTAACAGCATTAACATACGTGCTGCATAGTCTGAATTATCGAAAATTTCCAACCCTCCCCCTTTATTGGGTTTGCAAACCCGGATGTCTTGGGATTGGATGTACCTTAAAAATTCCCTTTCGGTTTCATATTCATTGTTTCTGTTAAATGTCCTACTACTGGCCATGTTTCTAAAGTCTAACTCACTCACTTGTTCAAAAATTTGAAGCAGAGGGTGAAGAGGGGGATTGAATGTGCTAGGAATGCGAAAGGGGTTGTTATCAAACATGTCAGGAGCGTTCATAAAGAACAAACCTAAATTAAGTTTTCTCGTAAAAGATTTCAGCTCTACAATAGACTTGCCTATGTCCATATCATGCCAGGGAACATAAGTATAACCTTTTGCTAAAAAGTCTACTAAGCCTGATGATATGACACTGTCAGAGAAGTTATAAACCTTAAAGTCGTTGTCATTATTGAATATGATTCTAGGACGTATGACGAGAGATTGACAGTCAACAGGTTGAATAGGAGCACCGGTCGGTTCGTTTACTTCAATCGTGTTACAGGTTAAAAATGGAAAAAACACAGATGGAGGCGAAACAGAGACACACGGCTGGTCATCCAAGGGGGCAATTTCATGACCAGATTGGGGGTCATGATTCACCTGGGTGGTTTTGTTCCCCTTTGTTTTTTGGGTCGGGCTCCTAGAGGGTTGGTCCTGCGAAAATCCTGTTGACCGTCATTTTGGTTAGTAGTGTTGTTACGTTGTTGTTGACTGGACTGGTTAAAGTGTCTGTTGTTATAATTATAGTTGACACGTGAAGTATTCATAAGTCTTTCACTTCTACGAACTGCTTCTTGACCAGTTTCAGACGTGTTAGTTGGACCAAAGTTATCATATTCGTCTGAACGGGCGAAAGGCCACCTAGAAGGACTAGACGTTTGAACAGCCAAGGAAGTTGAGACATCTAGGTTATTAGTAGATTGTAGATCTTTACTTGTCAAGTCAGTAAGTGAATGGCCGAGTTGCCAAATCTGTGCTACTGGTGGAGGTGGATAGGCCATACCCTGTCTGTAAGAATTACAGTCACGGTCTAATTTCTTAGTTTTGTTGATACTTAACTTAGACATATGCTGGTTAATGCTTGAAAAAGTTCTACCATAGTCAAACTTGTACCTGTCAAATTGGTTGTCATGTAGAACTTTAGTGTCAACTTCTTTAATCAAAATCGACACATTGTCAGCCATCAAAGAGTAATGCTTAATCATTACTTCAAGCAGTTCAAAGCCCTGCCTATCGAATAACTCGATCAGTTCCAGGTGGAACGGAGAATCCTTAACTAGACCGGTCGGGTATTGAACCCTTCGAAGGCCCTTAGGTATGACCTTCTGTCTTAAGCATTCCTTAAAATAAGCTATTTCGAGTTGGGTTTTTTTATATTTTAACAGTAAATTGTCTAACAGTTTTAAATTAGACACAATATCTGAATGGGTGCTATTATTACCTTCAGTTTGGTGTGCAGTAGTTGAATTTGAAAGACGTTCAGTCCCAAAATTAAAATTGTTGTCCATCCATGCTGATAACGAGCATGGGTTACCGTCTAAGTCTTTTAAGATGTTTATTGAACCTTGTTGTTGGTGGTTGAAGTTCTCATCGGATTCAGCATTTCGAGTGACACCCGATGGAAGCAGTAGTTGATTTGACGAACGATTAAACAGTACCGTCGGATCAGTACAGTTTGAATGAAGGACTGTGTCAGCTGTTCTCTGAGCCGGAGGTGGTGTGCTCTCATCCAAGACTCGTTCGTCGGCAACAACTTCCTGCTGGTTTGACAACATGTTCGTTCTAGTGCTTGAAACACCTGCCGGTAAATTCAGAACATTTTGATGAAAGGGTGTAGCTATAATCCTCCGCACTTCTGGGTCAGTGATAGTAGCAATATGCGAAGACAAGCAATTAGAAAGAGTTGTTTGATTTTTATCCAGTTGGTCTAGTCGATTACAAATCGACTCAATCTTACTAAGCAATGCAGGTAGCATGTTGTTTGAAAATTCTCCTTCAGGGCTTGCTACCTTAGCGGGACAAATATCCTGCTTGTTAGTAGCACCATTTAAGACAGTTCCAGTTTGTGAAGACAGTACTTGAGATGCCGTTGAGTCAGACGCCATAGAATACTAATAAAAAACCAGGCACTAAAAACTGAAAAAATAACAAACAAACGGACAAAACGGCAAAGCAGACTGTGCGAGGATTTAATAAACAGATCCAAATAAAAACACGATAAATTCCTTTAAGCGCTTTTCGTTTGTTCTAAGTTAACAAACTTCTTCAGAAGTAATTAATTAACACAGCTACTAGCAATTTATACCAAAAAGTGCAGGAAAACCAAATCAAATTAATAGTTGAACAATTAAAAAGAATTGAAAAATGTCACATGCCTAAAAATATAAAGTAGAAGTATTTCCAAGAGGTTGTAAAGAATGTGACAAGAGACAATTGAGAAAAAGAATATATGAATATCTCTACGCTATTTCAAGTGAAATTTTTAATAATACCCTGTTTAGGCACACCTTGGTATATCAGGGGTTTAAAACATTTAGATTTGGTATTTTGGATGTTATTCCTAGGAACCCTAGTGGTGGATGGTGGGAATTGGAAATTGAAATGAGAGAGTTGCAGTAGCAACTTAAGCTAAATGCCACCCATTCCCCATGTATTAATGAAAATGTGTCTATACTTCCCCTTCTAAAAATGAAAGCATTAGATTTATGAAGGAGAATACCTTTTTAACATAGCATAAATAGTGTTAAGTTACAGGGAATGCTGCCTAATACTAGGAAGGGTAGGCACTGCTTCTAAATATTTTTATGTGTTATTTGTATTTTTTTTAAAAAAGATTTTTAGGTTTTAACACAGACATTTTTATTAACTATTTTATAGATTTTTTTATTGTTTCAATCTTTTCCTTTAAGGATAATAGGTTTGTAATTAGTTAATTTATATCACATGACTCGTGTTGAGATTTCTTTTAGTATTCAATGGTTGTTATCTTTGTTGTTTAATGTTCTGAAGAAGTCCCCAATATTTTTAGGGATGAAAGTGCTTGACATATCTTAATAAATGTTTTTATGGTTTTGACATATCTTAATACATTTTCTAATGGTTTTGGATGTATTATCTTTAACTCATCATTGAGAGACCTCATTCTGCTGCCTTGGACCTGAGTGACTTTTGTTTCATATTACTCATTGGATTATAAGATAGTTTTCATGCTGTCATTTGGTTTTACAAAAATGTTAAAGAATATTTTATTGACACTGACCCAAACAGTTGGTTTGAAACGTTTGATAAATTAAGTAAATAGTTTCTGTATTTTATTTAATCCCGACTAGTTCTAGTGATGTGGGTATTTTATGAAAGCTATACAGTCCTTGTTTCTTCTGTTCATTATCACATTAATTTTGTGATGTTGTTTCAAATTGGTATTTAGAGTGTAGATGTGAATAATGTCATAGAACTCACTAGGTAGGATTCAGTAATGTGATGTATGCTTTATAGGACTAGTGTGCAGATTAAAAATATATCACAGCCCTACATAACTCAAAGACATCATGGCACTGTAGAACACCTCCCACTGCTGCAGTGTTCTGCATAGATGGTTAAAATCATATGTGGACCTGTGTGATCCATGGAGCCTCAAATAATAGATTCTTTCTTTCTTTTTTGAATTTGGAGTGAAGTAATAAGACACCATGGCTTGGAAAACACATTTTTGGGACATTTGCACTTCATGGGGAAACAGGTGAAGTTCATTGGTACAAAACATGTCAGTTTGCTGCCTTATAGATAATATATTTTCTTTATGCACAGAATGAATGTCAACATTTTTTCTCGATACTGAAGTACCAGATAGGTGATAAAATATTTCATTAAGTAGCAGACTAGTTTTTCTCATGTGAAATAGGATATTTGAAAATTCCACAGTATCCACTCACTCCAACATGAAGAATGTCCCAGTAACAATTAAATTTAACCTTTTCTAACCTCATAGACACGTCTGCACTTTTTTCAATACAGGTAGGTGTGACACTGCCACAGAGTCCTTGCACTTGCACAGATCATTGAAAGAACTCTGTTTTGCCCACAGTTCTATCACCAGTGGCAAGGGTGCTACTGGAGTGATGGATCACAGCTTCTGCCTGAAGGCTTTTGAGTTCTGGTTTGATTTAGTTTTAACCTTGGATATTTTGTTATTGTAGACTCTTCCTGATGTGCATTACACTTATTTTGTGTGTGTGAATTACTGTTGTCAGTGGGATGTCTCTATGTAATGTGTTACATAAATGATAATCTAGATTTGCATAGTTTATGGAATATTGAGGCACAGGTGAGGCTTTTGCAGATATATTGTACAGAACCCTTATATATGTAATATGATGTGTCTATTCTCACATGCTGGGTTGTTGCTATGAATTAAAATTCTGACTGCACCGTTGTATCTCTTAGATATTTAAGGTGTTGAAAATAAGTAGTATATTTTCTATGAAAAAACCCTAAAGGGCCCATAGCTATACAGGAAGAATACAGAGTCCCTGTAATCACAATAACACAGGTAAAAGCTGCACTCTCCAAAGCCAAAAACACAGCATCCATGGGACTGGACAACATCCCAGACTGCATTTTACACAAACTTCAGAACGAACTGGCTCCCCACCTAAGCACCATGTTCAATCATAGCCTCAAATCAGGCTTTGTGCCCACCAAATGGTGATACAGCAACATTTATCCCTCTCCACAAAGGGTGAGCCACCACTGATCCTGGGAACTATCGCTCTATTAGCCTGACGAGCCTGGTCTGCAAGGCCATGGAACATATCATCATGGAACTCATAAATAAAGACATTGGTAACCTCCAAACTCTGGATCCCACCCAGTTCAGGTTTGTAAAAGGCAGATCATGCCTCCTGAACCTGATTGACTTCTTTGAGGCAGTCTCTAAAGCTGTAGATGAAGGTAAGGTGGTTGACACAGCCAATCTTGACCTCGCCAAGGCTTTCGACACCATCCCCCAATCTGGCATTATACATAAACTCACTAAACTAGGTATAAATCCCTACATCACAAGATGGTTTTCCAACTGGCTCACTGACAGAACCCACACTGTAAAAGTTGCACACTCCAAATCTGACCTCAAGCCAGTGACAAGTGGAGTACCACAGGGATCAGTCCTGGGACCTCTCCTGTTTGGTATCTGCTTCTCTGAAGTACAGGCTAACACAGAAGGTCTCTGGCTAACAAACTTTGCAGATCACTGCAAACTAGGAGCCATAGTCAAGTCCCCAAATGATGTGGAAATCCTAAAGAAGGGCCTCGCTGAGACAAATGCCTGGTGTCAGAGCCATAGCCTCAAGCTCAATGCCAAAAAGTGCATTGTCATCCCCTTTAGTAAAATCTCTGTACCCATGAACTACTACATAGACAGCAGTCTACTTAACACTGAATGTGTGATAAGAGACCTTGGGACCTGGGTTGACAGTAGACTGTCCTTTGATAGTCACATCGCCACAGTAGTCAGGAAGTCCTTCTACGTGGCACATCTCATCATTAAAGGGTTCTCATCCAGGAAAAAAGAGGTCATTGTTCCCCTCTACTCAAAACTCATTAGACCCATTATAGAGTACAACGCCCCTTTTGGAATGTACCTCACAAGACATCTGCAGCAGCTGGAAAGGCTACAGAAGTACCTCACAAAGAGGATTACTGGCCTCAAACAGATGCCCTACACTGACCGTCTCAAAAAACTCCAGCTTTACTCCATAGCATATCGCCTACTCTGAGGTGATCTCTGCCTAACATATAAAGCTATGTTAAACCCAGAGCTGTTAGACATGCTACACTTAAAGAAATCCCAATCCCTTCAAGGTAAATGTTCTAGGGACCTAAATCTTGTCACCACAATAAACAGCACATGCTGGAGGGATAGATTCCTGTCACAGAGACTTCTCATACTCTGGAACAGGCTACCCATCTATGTCAAGCAAAGTTTTTTATTAGCACTCTTCAAGAAAATTCTTGATGAGTGGATAGGAAATAGGAAATACACCCCTGGGATTATTCTGTGTCTCTGCTCGACAGTGGCACAGGAAAATAACTTTCTTGGCTGGCATAAGCCAGGGAACCTTGTTGGCTAGGCTTACGTAGGCCCTCGGGCCGATAGCCTAGTACCTACCTATGAACCTATGAACTTATGAACATGAGGCAGTTCTTGCACTGTCTGAGATAACTGTCACCTATCATGCCTTGAAAAGTAGTCCTTCCATACCTTATCTAAATTACAATCATTCCTATTTAAAAGTAAAACCAGAGTCAGACAAATGTCTGCTGGCTGTCAAAAACTAGCTTTGCAATTGGCAAGATTTATAGAATATAAATTATTTTTAAATAAGCATGGTAATATAATATAATATAATATAATATAATATAATATAATATAATATAATATAATATAATATAATATAATTTAAAACATGGTTTGGATGAAGTTAAATGAGACTTTATTTTATTTATTTATTATTTAATTTATTTTACATTTGTTTACCGGGAAAGTCCATCTGGGTGGTCACCCTTTTTCAGGGGAGGCCTACATACACAGAAAGATTTATAGTATACTTAGCATGCTAAATTATACAGTGGTAACTAAAATAAAAGGTTACAAAGCTGTGTGATCTGTAGAACAGTACAGGGAAAAAAGCACAGTTATAATCATAGGTACATCATTCAGGAAAAAGAGCTAATAGTCATTTCATCAGTTGGTATACAGGAAAAAAAAACACAGTTATAATTAGAGGTACATCATTCAGGAAGAGCTAATAGTCATTTCATCAGTTGGTATACAGGAAAAAAACACAGTTATAATTAGAGGTATATCATTCAGGAAGAACTAATAGACATTTCTACAGTTTGGTATATAAAAAGAGGATTTTTTGTTATTGAATCACTAAAGTGAAAAGTAATTAATTTTATTTACTAAACTATTGTTATGTGTTTTTATTTATTGTCTCCATAAAGTTTTCTTTTAGTTCATCTGAACTGTATTTTTATTTGTTCGGTAATACAACTACCTGAGACTTACTGCACAGAGCTAAGGGCTATCAGCTGTTTTTTTCTGTGTTTCTCCTTTTAAATAAACATTATGTGATCACCTTTATATATTTATATTTAATTTGAAAAAAATACTAGGGTCTAGATATTGTTGGGTGCAAGATATTGACAAGTACTAGTACTAGATAGTGACAGGTTATAGATACTGATATGTGCTAAATTCTGATAGTAATACGCGACAGATACAGATAGTACAAGATATGGCAGGTACTAGATATAAATACTTCCTAAATACTGATACGTGCTAGATACTGACTGGTCTAGACAAAGTAGTAAATATTGCCAGTGAAATGTTACAAAATGAGACTAAAGGTATATGTGATCTGGTAAATAACCTGCGTTGTGCTGGCTGAATCAATAGCAATCTGAGCAACAGGATTTTACTCTTAAAACATGGGGACACATATCCCAATGTATATCTCCCAGATCTGCCTCTATATACTAGCTAAAGATTTTAATACTAAGCTAAGAAAAAATTGTGTTAAATCTATGGATATTGAAACGTGCAGCTAGTGAGTGTGAAAATATGAAAGGGATGACAACTAATTAGTTTGAAGGGTGGACCTATACAATCTGATATATTAATGTGATCAGATCCTTAGCAGCTATAACTGAGATAAGAATGGAAAGGGTTATACTGAGGTAGAAATATCCAGAGGCAATGGATTTAAAAATACCACAGCAACCAAGTGGATGAGGTGGGGACAATATGGTGCAATTTAGTATCCAGATTCTCCCATAAGTCACGTCCAAGTATTCTTTATATGCCTCACAATAACAAACACAAGATTTGCTTTCTGCCCTACACAGAATTTTTCATCATCAAGAAAATAAGTAAACCAGTGCATAAAACTCACAAACCAATCTGTTCTAACAGTTGCCTGATGTAGTGGCAAAGTGGCCATCAGGGTTGCACAGTTTCCATTCAAGTCCTTATAAAAGACATCATTGAGCACTGTTATCTGTACTCTCCATTCAAGTCCTTATAAAAGACATCATTGAGCACTGTTATCTGTACTCTCCATTCAAGTCCTTATAAAAGACATCATTGAGCACTGTTATCTGTACTCTCCATTCAAGTCCTTATAAAAGACATCATTGAGCACTGCTATCTGTACTCTCCATTCAAGTCCTTATAAAAGACATCATTGAGCACTATCTGTACTCTCCATTCAAGTCCTTATAAAAGACATCATTGAGCACTATATGTACTCTCCATTCAAGTCCTTATAAAAGACATCATTGAGCACTATCTGTACTCTCCATTCAAGTCCTTATAAAAGACATCATTGAGCACTGTTATCTGTACTCTTCTTTTCTTATCTTGTATTTTTTTAATGCAGTCTGACTGAATGCATGCCTCTCAACCTTTTTCTGGAAGAATTCTAGACCAAGCTAAAAATAATGGGGGGCCAAGGCCCACAATCAGGGGCAGATTATAAATATCGCTTTTATAAAGTTATAAAGTTGAAAGAATAACTGGTTTTGTAGTAGTATGCATTCTCTGAAGGATAAGAAAGCCTGGAAACTAAAATATCTTTAATTATTTATTAGCTTCAGCTCTCAATAATTTGCCAAAAAAACACAAATTTTATAAGTAACAGACCAAAATTATGAGGCAAAATTTGGACATTCTGCAAAATTTTAGACAGTTGAAAGATATGCTTGAGTATTGCTTCTAGATCACTTGCTAGTATGTAAAGTGGGATCATAGTGGGAAATAGTGGAACGGGAAAATGTCCTTTAAATGTGCATTTTCCTCTTTCTACTTGTCATCTAGGAGTTAAAATCTTACATAAGGATGAGGTTGGGGAGAGGCCTCAGGGATTATAAGAATCATAGGAGGTTCAAGGCTACTGAGTCTTGCAATCATTATGTTTTGCTAGTTCCCAGCCTAGACTATAACTCCCATCTCAGGGAGTGCTGGGCCAGTGAAACTCACAGTGAATTTATGAATACCCATCCAATTAGCCAGGTCCCATTTGAAGTAAGATAGTGTATCACACTGTTTCATCTACAAGTACAAGAGATCCTGCACTACTAGATCTCTAACTGCTTGGAATACAAGGTGTAGGACTCCTCTGAGTAGCCTATATGATATAGAAAAGAAGGAAAATGTGTCTTGTCTTTTCTGGTGACTTAGGAATATAAAATATATGTTTTTCTTTGTAACCAGGTCTCTGACTACTTATAGTAATCAAAGGAGAGGAAATTATCAACCCTTGTTCCCAGGTCTCTAACTACTTATAGTAATCAAAGGTGAGGAAGTTATCAACCCTTGTTCCCAGGTCTCTAACTACTTATAGTAATCAAAGGGCGGAAATTATTAACCCTTGTTCCCAGGTCTCTAATTACTTATAGTAATTGAAGGAGAGGAAGTTATCAACCCTTGTTCCAAGGTCTCTAACTACTTATAGTAATCAAAGGGCGGAAATTATTAACCCTTGTTCCCAGGTCTCTGACTACTTATAGTAATCGAAGGAGAGGAAATTATCAACTCTTGTTCCCAGGTCTCTAACTACTTATAGTAATCAAAGGTGAGGAAGTTATCAACCCTTGTTCCCAGGTCTCTAACTACACATAGTAATCAAAGGAGAGGAAATTATCAACCCCTTTTCCCAGGTCTCTAACTACTTATAGCAATCAAAGGAGAGGAAATTATCAACCCCTTTTCCCAGGTCTCTGACTACTTATAGTAATCAAAGGAGAGGAAATTATCAACCCTTGTTCCCAGGTCTCTAATTACTTATAGTAATCGAAGGTGAGGAAATTATCATCCCTTGTTCCCAGGTCTCTAACTACTTATAGTAATCGAAGGAGAGGAAGTTATCAACCCTTGTTCCCAAGTCTCTAACTACTTATAGTAATCAAAGGGTGGAAATTATCAACCCTTGTTCCCAGGTCTCTAACTACTTATAGCAATCAAAGGAGAGGAAATTATCAACCCCTTTTCCCAGGTCTCTAATTACTTATAGTAATCAAAGGTGAGAAAATTATCAACTCTTGTTCCCAGGTCTCTAATATAGTAATCAAAGGCGAGGAAATTACCAACCCTTATTCCCAGGTCTTTAACTACTTATAGTAATCGAAGGAGAGGAAGTTATCAACCCTTGTTCCCAGGTCTCTAACTACTTATAGTAATCAAAGGGCGGAAATTATTAACCCTTGTTCCCAGGTCTCTAACTACACATAGTAATCAAAGGAGAGGAAATTATCAACCCCTTTTCCCAGGTCTCTAATTACTTATAGTAATCAAAGGCGAGGAAATTACCAACCCTTGTTCCCAGGTCTTTAACTACTTATAGTAATCAAAGGTGAGGAAGTTATCAACCCTTGTTCCCAGGTCTCTAATTACTTATAGTAATCGAAGGAGAGGAAGTTATCAACCCTTGTTTCCAGGTTTCTAACTACTTTTTCATTTTTAAGTTTGGTGTTGTCAGTGCAATATACTGCATGGGATGGTTTATCTACCAAACGTGAGAATGCTGCATTTTTATGATTTAATTTAATCCTGTTTTCAACACACCAGGCATGTATAAGTGTAGGTTCCTCCTTTAAGTCTTATATGTCAGAGAGAAATTTGACAATGACTCAATTTGCAGTCATCTGCAAACTTAGTTAGCCATAGTTCTTGTTTTTTAGAATGTAAGTCAGAGAAGAAAATACCAAACAAAAACTGTCCCATACTGAGCCCAGCGGAGCACTGTTGATGACCTTTATATTCTCTGATTCTGCCCTGCCACCTACAGGAAGTAAGTTCAGTGTTTTAGTCAATTTGCTACCATCTTACTACATACAGATCTATTTGTAATGCCAGGGATGGCCTTATGCATAGCTGAACTAAGTGACCATCTAGGGTGCCATGCTGTCATGGGCCCTCTTCTCGTATTTATTTAGAATAATGAAATACATTGTTTCTTTGTTATAGCAATAAAGAAATAAATGTAGCATCCCTGCTAAAAGAAAATGCACCACAGGAGAGCGGGCCCTCTGGGTCTTGTGGGGGGTGCCCAAGCTCTTGCTGACTCGACATTCAAGTTTGTTATACTTGAACAGTTGTGACATCATGGAGTAGAGTCCTCACAGCATTCAAATGTTGGTGTGCAACTGTATTAAGGAGTATTTAATAAAAAAATTGAAATAATACTCTCCAGTGTTTGGCTTTACTTACCGACTGAAGTGGTCAGCAATTTAACAGAAAATTTAAAAAATATATGATGGACAAATGTCAAAGCATGAGCAAATTCAGGGACATTCGATAGAATTCTGAAAAGTTGAGGAATGGCACAATGAGACTGAAGAAGTGAGAAAGTATTTTTACAGTGATACTGGCATTTATCATTCAGATATTTGTGGCATTATTTCTGGCTTTGTGACTTGTGTGGGGCAAGTTTGGATACTTTCATGTGTGTCAACTTGGCAAGTTGCTTGTGAGGAAGTGAATGAGCAAAGCCATCAGACATAAGGGCTATAACTTCTGGGTGGAGGTTGGGGTTGGCTGGATTTGAGTGCACATTTGTGAGACGTGGGCATCTGATAAGCACACACACATAACTATAATTGCTGTGGCTGTCTGCAGAGGAAAAGGATTAGCTGTCGTCTGATGCTGTTTGCTTATTATTTTGGCTTTGCAAGATTAATGTGATTTATTTGTAGCAATGTGCAGGTACTCAGAGGTGACTTCTGTCTGGCACACAAAGCAATCTCAGACCTCACCTTGATGTGACTGCTGCATATCTACAAGTCAAGCTCCACTCGAGTAACCCACATGAACGACCTCGACCTGGTCTGTGACATGAAAAGGACTTGTTGGCAGGACAGATTTATGTCCCAGAGACTCCCCCTGTCTGTGGAATAAACTCCCACATCAAGCAGAGTACCTCATTAACCCTTTTAAGCACAACCTGGATAACTGGATGGGGAACAGAAAATACACCCCTGGGATTCCACCTATTTCCCTGCTGGACAGGGACATCGGGTGAGTCTTGTCGGAACATGGGCTAAATTCTTGGCTAGGCTTGTAAGGGCCTCAGGGCCAGTAGCCTAGTAACTTCCTGTGATCTTACAGTATATTTATGTGAAACAATGTGCAATGTCCACTTTGCAATATTTATATGAAGCAATGTGGAATATTTTAATTTGTAGCAACTGCGTGTTTGGAACATAGGTGAAATACATTACACAGACATTCTCTTTTATTATACTCAGTCACCTGAATTGTACCTAGAATTGTCTATAACTGCTTGCTGGGGGGGGGTGTCTCTCTTGTCACTTTCTCAGTTTAACAGATCTTTTAAAAACAAAAAAGGGATAAAAAGCATCACAGAATACCCACATTTTTAGTTCTTCTGGGAGCTGAGCCCCCCCCTCCCCCACACACACACACACATGAAGGCTACACAAGTGAATTTTGACATGAGCAAGTAGTCACCTCTGCTCAAAGCTCTACTTAGTCTAAAACCAGCCCTGCTCATAGGTGTACACAGAAGGCTGCTGTACTTGTCTGTAGGGCTGGGAGCACTGTCATTCCCTTAACATTCCTATCACACTTCAGTGGCCATTATATCTTGTGTGTTGGGCTGAGGACAGTGTGCTCATTATTTCTTTAACTTTCCCTACAAACGTCAGAGGGGAGCACAGTGGGTCACTGCAGCTTGTACAGGAGCACTGTACTATCTAGAAATAATAAGTTGGAAACATTTTTCCAATATTTCTTTTCATTTCCTTCATATTCAAACATCTGATGCAAAATAGCTAGTTATCTTTGGGTGGAGAGTAAAACAACATGCTGTTTATTAATGTCTGATAACAAATATGTTATATATTTTTTTATTTTATTTATTTTTTTTTTAGTTTTGTCCCAGTCTAACATCAGAAGGATTCGTAGAAGGTAGCTGAGTTAGGAGGTATGATGTATATTCATATGATAGCACTGGGTTAGAATATGTGACCATGGGCATCTGTGCCTTAATTTTCAATCCAATTTAACACCAAGGGGATACACAGAAATTGACTACCTATTTTGAACAGGGTTAAGGAGGCAGATACTATTCCCAGGTATGATTTATAAATTCTCACAAGCATTTTTCTTTTCTGTTTATTGTGAAATGGTTTCTGGCCAACTTTGAACATTATACATTGAATACAACTTATTTCTTCATTTAAATAAAAAAGTAAGACTGGATTTATTTTCTGTATAAATTATTTTTGTTCAGACCATCACTGGATGAAAAGTTTGAAAAAAGTCTAAAATGCACCTTAGAGTATCTATAACTACATGACTTCTGATTGCTTGGCAGAAGACACCCAGTTTGATTTAGTTATTACAATGTAGTCTTGGTTAGTTATGGTGTGTTGAAAGGATTCAGGAAAAAAACAACACTGAAAAATAAGACTGAATATTTTTGCTTAATCATGATTTTGTTCAGGCTATCATTGGATATAAAGGTTGTTTAAAAAAACTGAAATACACCTTAGAACATCTACAATACTTGTGGCTTGTGATGGTATAGCAGACCCCAGACCCCCTGGCTTAATACATTTATTTCCACTGCACCTATTACAGTGTAGTATTAGTCAGTTAGGTTGTGCTGAAAGGATACAGGGAAAAAAAACATATTGAAAAGGTAGACTAAATGTCTTTCCTTGATTATAGTCTTCTTTCAGCCCATTATTAGATGAAAAGGTTATTTAAAAAACTCTAAATGCAACTCAGAGCACCTAGAACAATCATGGCATCCGAGAACCTAGTGGCCGTCAGACTCCCAGATAATTAATACAGTTATTTCCACCACAGTCATTATAGTTTACTCTTGCCATTTAACATGTGCTGAAAGGATAGAGGAAAAAACAAAACTGAAGATTAAGACTACATTTTCCTTTCTTTGATCATGGATTTCATTCAGGCCATCACTGGATGAAAAGTTTGTTTAAATAACTGTAAAATACACCTCAGAGCCACAACTTTCAACCTCTTAACTCAAGTAATCTGGAAAAGGCAAACATTACAGGGGTAAAAGGCTAAAAAATAACAACAGATTTTAAATATTGCACTTCTAAACATAAAAAGTCACTAACATAATATGTTTTGCATTGGTATGTATTTTCTGAAGAGTATAAAGTCTGAAATTCAAATATCTGTCATTAATTAGTGACGTCAATCCTTAGTGATTTTCCAGAAAAACACAAAAATTATAAGGAACAGATTACAAATAAGAGTAAAAAATCTGGACATTCTGTGAAAATCTGATCAGCTGAGAGCTATGCTCATAGCATCTAGAACCCCCTGATCTTCACAGTTATCAGACTAAACTGCAATATACTTTCTGAAGTGCGGGCTAAAACTAGTGGGGTATAGCTAACCAAGTTTGCAGATGACTGCAAGCTGTGTGCCATCATCAATTCTCCTAGTAATGTGGACAACCTCAAAGAGGGTCTCACCCAAACAAATGACTGTTGCTAGAAACATGGCCTCAAACTGAATGCCAAAAATGCATCATCATCCCCTTTGGGGAGAGTGATGTCCCCATAAATTATCACATTGATAATAAGGTTCTAAGCATGCAATCAGTCATGAAGGACATGGGCACCCAGGTTGATATAAAACTGACTTTTGACCACCATATTGCCTCCATTCTATTGAAAGCTTTCTACATGGCCCACCTCATTAGTAAGGGTATCTCATCCAGGGACAAGGTGGTCATAACAACACTGTATTCTTCCCTTATAAGACCCATTATTGAGTACAGTGCCCCTTTCGGCATACACCTGACAAAGGACATGCAGCAGCTGAAGAGACCACAGAGGTTCCTCACCAGGAGAATCCGGTGCCTCAAGCATCTACCCTACACAGATAGGCTAAAAGCCCTGTCCCTCTACTCAATCTCTTACAGACTCCTCAGAGGTGACCTCTGTCTGGCATACAAAGCAATCTCAGACCCCACCCTGATGGGACTGCTTCATATCTGCAAGTCAAGCTCCACTCAAGTAACCCACACATGTGATCTCAAACTGGTCTATGACATCAAGAGAACATGGTGGGACAGATTTGTGTCCCAGAGATGCCCCCTTTTGTAGAATAGACTCCATCTCCATGTCAAGCATAGTATCTCATTAACCCTTTTTAAGTGCAACCTGGATAACTGGATGGGGAACAGAAAATGCACCACTGGGATTCCACCTGTGTCCCTGCTGGACAGGGGCATAAGGTGCTGACTTGTTGGAACATGAGTTAAGTTCTTGGCTAGGTTTGTAAGGGCCTCAGGGCCAATAGCCTAGTAACGTCCTGTGATCCTATGATCCTATGAACATGTGGTTCCTTTAAGAAGTTTTATTTTGCTGTCTTAGAGCATTTACCCGTGGATCTTAGGGAGGGTTGTCTTAAGAAGCAGCTACTTAAAAATGAAACATTGTGGCAACTTAAGATGCAGACCAATACGTTTTCTGGCCTGAATGATACCATTTGTATAAAATGTGTTTTTTTTTTTTTATAATTGTTTTTTAATATCATGTTATTTTGCATTGAGTAATACTTGTGAATTCAGTACCTTTTTTACCTTTTAGGTCTACTATTTATCTTAATTCATTTAATTATTGTTTGATGTCTTTGATTGGTCAGTTTGTATGATAAAGTTGTCTTCTAGTCAGTTGTTCAGTTTTCTGATGAAGTCCCTTGCGGATGAAAGTGCTCAAAAATTAGACTTCCTTTAAGAAACCTCCATTTTCCTATGGTGCCTGTCTATAGATGTTTTCATTGTTCAGAGTACAGTCTTGTCTATGTAGATAATGTTGAATGAATGAATAACTGCAGGAAAAACATGAAGATTGAAAGAATGTGGGAGAAAAGAAATGTAATATGGATTGCAGGAGTAAGCCAGGACTGAGTGGGCAGTGGGAGACACCATGGACCCTTTAAGCCTAGAGAATCAATTTACCTAAGGCTTGCCCTGTGTAATGCATTTAGTTTATTAATTATGTAAGCATGGGGGATTGTGATAAATGCCTTGGTCAGATCAAGGTAAGCTATGTGCACAGTGTGACCACTGTCAATAGCTTGTGTTACCATCTCACTTTTTAGTCAATCAAATATTTTTTGACTTGGGAGGTCTTTAGATTTGCTGTACACTTGAATGATTTTTTTTCTTTTACTTTTATTGTAGATTTTAGTTATGTCAATAGACCACCAGAATAGTTTGCTTTTAAATTTCCCATTACACTTAGATCTGGATGGGACTGAAGATTCTATGCATTTATTTATGTGGACACAATGCACACAGGTGAATCTGCCTGCTGTAGAGATGTCTAGGATGTTGTTGTTGTTATAAGTGAATTTCAAGACTTCATTATAGGATTTGAGGAGATATATTTGCCCTTCAAGTCTTTTGATCCTGATACGCTGTTTTCAGGGTATATAGATAACTTGAAGACAACACTTACTTTCTGATGGTCTAACTTAATTGGGGAAGCAGTTAGTAATGGAATTGCGTACAATGATTCTACAACTGTAAATACCACATCAAAAATGGTATCCTCTACATGGTATAGTAACAATCTAGTCCATTTAATTTTTATTCATTAGGCCTAAAAACTTCTGCCCATTTCTTGCATTTGAGGTGTAGATACTCCAGTTAATTGCTGGGTAGTTAAATTCTCTCAGCATTAAGGAGCTCTTATTTATGGAGAGTTGATGCAAGATGTTTAGGAACCTGATATGAACACCTGGGGACATGGAAAGTGCCCTGCTGCAGATGACAAACTGATAGGTGATTTGGTTTAGTGTAATTTGTAATTTGATAAGTTCAATGTGTGCATCTCCAGGATTCTGTCTGCAGGAGATATGGTCACAGCAAAACCTGGATATGCCACCACAATTATATTTGTGTCTGAAGGATGGTAAGTACTATACTCAGGTATGCAGAAAGAGTGCAGGCTCAAGGGATTATACATATATGGATGCCTTCTAAATGCAGAAATGCCTCAAGGTTAGCCATCTTTTCATTTAAACATCTGCCATTTTACAGAGTCAACTTAACTCTTTACACCTGAGTGATGCCTCCAGATGCTTCTGCAGTTGCATCCTACTGATACTTCTATGTGCCAAATATTGCTTGTTTATATTTACAGTAATAATTCCAAAATCATGCGACATACAACAAAATAGAGGAGTTCATGTTAAAGCTTACAAAAATTGATGCTTGCCTTCTGTCTAGGGCAGGTAGAGATATTAGTTTTTGTTCATATAATACTTATTTGTATTCTGATAACTGTCATGTTTTTTCTAAATGTCTCAATGACCAAGTAGCACAGACAGAACCGTTTAGCCTTATATGAAAGCTCTCAACTGGGTGAACAAAATGCAACTGGCAATGTATGTAACTTCACTTGTTGATGAGATATAGTAAGTTGTTTACGCAAGCAATAATGCACAACATGGTGTGCATTATTGTGGAAATAACACCCTCCCAGGGGTGTTCTGAGGCCCGACCTTTGGAGGGGCATTATTTCCTCTGCCTAATGTTTTAAAATTGTATATGTAAATGGTGTTGGAGGAAGCATTTCACATCCAAAATATAACATTTAAAAAGATTTAGAGATATACTTTATTTTTTTGGTCCCTTACTCCTAAAATATGTGGTTTTCTGCCAGTCATTTGGATTGAAGTCACTAAATAATGACATAGATTTGACTTTCAGACTTTTATTTCCTTCAGAAAATTCATGCTAATTCAAATACTATTATTTAAGCAACTCTGTAATTTTATAAGAGCAATGATTAAAATCTCTTCCTATTTTTTAGCTGTTGTTACCCCTTTATTTTAGGCTTTATCCAGATTTCTTCAGCTGAAAGGTCAAGATGTATGCAAACCTCTTTACTACTGCTGCTGACAGTGGTCAGTCTTACTCCCTCACTCACACACACACACACACACACACACACACACACACACACACACACACACACACACACACACACACACACACACACACACACACACCCCTCTGTTTCAGAAATTGCATGCTAACACAAATCCTAATATTCAAGTAACTTTATGATTTTGTAACAACAATATTTAAAATATGTTCCTATTTTGAACCTTTGATTGTGCTTATTTTAGGCTTATCTAGATACCTTGACTAAGAAGTCAAGAGGTACGCAAACCTCTAAACTGCTGCTGCTGCTGCCAGGGTTTGCTCGATCACTCTCACTCTTCACACTCTCTCTCTCTCTGTCTGTCTCTCTTTCTCAGACACACACACACACACACACACACACACACACACACACACACACACACACACACACACAAGTGGACACATAGTCTCTTCTCCTTTCATGCACAAATTCACTTACACATGCAGACAGAAATATAAACACAGACACAGATTTTGTTCTGTTTCATTTATTTTTTTACACTTGCTAAACAGCAAAAGCACTGCTTAGCGATTATAAAATAATAGCTCAATCAGTCTCTCACTCTCATACACAGACATAAATATGTTCATAGATTAGCATTAGGCTAACTGCCCTTGTGCGTCATTTAAAGCCTAGCCAACTACTCCATGTGAGAATCAAACCCTGTACGTAGTGTTTGCAAGGTAAATATATTAACCATTATGGCTGCCATTCTGGGCTATTTGAAGCCTAGTCAACTTCCTAAATACCAACCCTGACCCAACACACATTTTTTTTTTATTTTAATTTTCTTTTCTTTATTATTTTTTTTTAACTTTATGCTCCCTAAACAGCAAAAGTGCTGGTTATCGAATGTAAAATAATGGCAACTGTTAATTGTTTTCAGTCTGAGCTCCATGGCAGCTTGATATGCTGCCATGAAGAGGCGGACTTGTTTTTCAGTGGGCATTACCTGTAGATTAATACCCTGCTGGAAAACTTTCATTCTGCAATCAGGGTACTGATCTACAGGCTGTCCATTCTCTAAAATAAATTGCAAACTTAATAGTTATTGTGTTTACACTGACTTATAAAATCCAGTTTAAGACCTAGAACTTAAAAACATATTATTACTATAAAAATAGTTTGTGCTGAAGAGTTTACCATTTATACTTCTTTAGTAACTCCAATGTTTCCAGAGATATGAACATTTGTTTGAAATGTGAGGACATAATTTGATTCTATCAAAAGGCTTAGACTCTGTCCAGTGAAAATTACTGTGTAAACTTCCAGAGCTCCATTGGAGGGAATGAGTTACTTTGATCCTGCCTTGATACTGATATGTTTGAAACACTGCAATGTTCATTAGCTGAACTTTGCCTAAAGAAAGCAATATGGAGGGAGCAGAGGCTTTAGATATATTCTGTAACTTTTATAAAAAGGTTGCAGACTATCCTTTGCAAAACAAGTAGGACTGCCAAGTATTTCATTACATGTGGACACATACTGGATCCCCCTAGAATGTCACCCTGTTTATTATCCAGTTGTTGAAACCAATCTAGTCATCACATAAGGAGAAGGAAGGATTCTACTTTGTACTAGGGTCTTAGCTCATTTGTGATGTGCACAGATATCTCTGCATCTCCCTCAGAGTTTTTGTCCTAAGTCATTAACCCCGACATGCACAACTACCATGTCACAATTATAAAGATGAATTTATGTTGAATATGTTGTTTATACCTTTATACTACGATTAATCTTTCTTGTCTCAGAGTGAAAGTCCTACCACTTTTTAATCTGTTATTATGAATTTTTTGTTATGTTGTATCCGTCTTGTCTACATGTGGAGCTTTTCTCCCCGGGCCTCTGCTGAAAATGGAAATATATCCAGTTAGACTAGCCCGGTTAACAAATGTAAAATATAAATAAATAAAATAAATAAATATTTGTCTGATGCAAGGTTCCAAAAGGCCCTGGAGATGTCCGAGATCCTGACTGCTGAAAGACAACTGCCTCTCACCCACTCATTGTCTAGTCTAATGGAAGAACTGGATGTCTAACTATGGAGTCATCAATATCGAAAACATTTTTATTTGTGGAGTGGTCTGATGTATGAGAATTCAGACCTTTTGTCTCTTAGTTGCTCTTAGTTAAGTATGAGATATTATGTCCTGTGATGTCTGGTTTTGCAAGGAGTTGCATTGGCAGAGTTTGTTGAATAATGATGAGGCAGGTGAATTGAATGATTACATTTTTAAGGCACCAGTCCTCGGGAAATTGCATGACAGGCTGAAATAATGAATGAATGACAGCTTTTTATCCCACCCACTTCCTTTACTAGTTTAGTTTAGTGGGGGTATTTTTATTCTGAAGAAGTTCATATTCTTGGGAATAAAAGTGCTCAATAAATTGGTGTCCTTGGTCCTGAGATGCCTTTGTGTCCTTTGTTGGTAATATGTCTGATTTTCATCCTTGCTAAGATTTAATCCTTACAGGTCTAGGAGACTTAAGCAAGAATTTCTTTACAACATCAGCATGGGACATTATTTTGTTTGTAAGGGTGTTTGGTTAGCATGTGGTGTGTTAATGCAATGCTGTCATTTTGTGCTTTTTATGAGAATAATGCTTCCACATTGCTTAAATATTTACACTTCTTAAAATAAGGTTATTTGTGTTTAGAAGAAGTTCATTATTTTTAAACATAAGGTACTTGCTACACTGCTTCATAATATCTAATGCTATGAGGCTGGCAACAGAGGTGAAGCAAGTAGGATGACCGTCCATAAAATTTGATTGATTTACAAAGAGTTGCATAGCTTTAAATAAAAGAGAGATTTAATGTAAATTGAACCAGTTTTCAGTTAAGAGTTTAAATAATATTGAGGTGTATGATGTATTGAGAGTGTTATTGGTTAAGGGGTAGTTGGTGCAGTTACTTATTTATGTGTATTTAAATAAATACATAACAAGGATATATGTGACTGTCTGCCATTTGCCATAAAATTGAAAAGTGACTAAAACCCAGCAAATACATGCAGAAATGCTGATTAGTCACATAAACAGTGTAGAAGCCACGTGAAAAGAGGTACAAACTGTAAAATGACTTCAGTTGATAGGTACAGCTCTTAGCTTCACTCATGAGCAGATTGGAACTGATGAAACTACAAGTGCAGGCTTAATTGCTCTTTGGCCTCAATCAGACAATGGTAATCAAACTACTATACCGTCTGAAAACAATAACAACTTATATAACTTAGCCCAGCTCCCAGTTCTGTCTCGAAAAGAATAGTGATTTAATTTCAAAAGTTAGACCACTTAAATGGCAAATTTAGTGCAGATATTTAGTGGAATTACTAAATACAGTCTTAAAGAGCTTTAAAAACACTTTACCCAGATGTTATAAAACACTTATTAAAATAATGACTTTAAAAACAGGTAATACAGATGCAAGTGTAACTTCAAACAGAAAATAAGAAGGAACAGCTAAAACAGATACATACTGTTAAAAATGAGTATAAAAGCAGATAAGTACTGAGAATATTTTGTTCACTTAGCTCTGTTGATGAGCTTGCGTTTTCAATGGATTTTAGGTGGTTTATGTTCTGGTTGTTTGGATACAAGCGGTTATGTTTTCAAGTTAATACTGTCATGGATTTTACACATAAACAATCTAGTCTGAACTAACCAAAGCAGAAGTAGATTGTACTTGAGACACAGCATTCTTCTAAATGTTATTACATTGTAGTAGTCCTGATTCTGAAGAAATATAATTTGTTCTTAGTCAGATTAGCAAACGCTTGTTCCAATAGTTTCAGAAAAATAAAAAGCACCTTTTCAAATGTATGAAACATAAATGATCTCCCCCACCTATCATACACTAATTCACGTCCCCTTTCCAGCTTCAGGATGAACTTTAAAACAGTGATTACTTTTAGTCACTTGGAAGTCTTTGAAAAATGAAGACCACTAGCACCTACATATGAAGGGCTTACTTCCTTATTAATTAATATCTTTCTCATTAACCTACAGCATGCACTTGAGGTGTAAAACATTATGGCTCTTTATTTTTGTTTGTCCATGCAGGGTGCATGCAGCTGTTGCAAATATTTATTTTCTTTGAATTGTTTTATGGCAGTCCACTCTATTGCAGGCTCATACATTCTGATCAGGGATGGCGCAGTGGTGCAGCGGAAGCGTGGTCACCTCACAGCAAGAGGTTCTCCAGTTTGATTCTTGGCTGGGGTACCTTCTGTGTGGAGTCCGCATGTCCTCCCTATGTTCGTGTGGGTTTCCTCCGGGTGCTCCAGTTTCCCCTCACAATTCAAAGACATGCATCTGGAGCGTTTCTCCCTGGGCCTCCGCCGAAAATTGACTTCATTCCAAGTCGAACTTTTCTGGTCAACAAATGTTAAATAAATAAAATAAATAAATAAATAAAATCAGTCACAGAGCTACTGAAGTAAGTCTGCTAGGTATGCCCTAGCAGAGGTAATCTCTAAATGGTCAAAATCCACTGCCACCTATACCCACATCCAAAAGAAGCAGATAATTAGCTGCTGCCTCAGCAGATACATGTATTTTATGTGTTGTTCATATGGAGCAACAGTACGTTACATTATGACATACCACTGACCTAGGAGATGGCCAGTTTCTTACAAAGTTAAGCTGATTGATCACCATAAGAGAATGAATTGTATCCCATTTAGATATATGGCAATTGTGGCATATGTATATATGCAGTGTGATCATATTTTTAATTGTAAAGCTAAAGGCAGATAGGAAGTGATAGCATAGCTTTAGGTATTATGTTTGATCTCCCCAGCTGCACTCCTGAACTTGGAACTGATGTGGGTCAAAAAGGAAAACAACTAGACAGTTTCAGCCATTGGAAGAGGGGCTTATTATTCATGTCTGGCTAAGTTTCTCTTTTAACACATGCATTTTTCAGCTGCTTTTAAAGACTGTCGTTCCCACATGGAAAATTGCTGAGAACTGCAAATAGGACATCATAGATTTTAAAGGTAAGAGGGTCAGGAGTCTGAAATCATGAATACTACTAGATAGATGTAGGTCTGACAGTGAATGACAAATCTTCTGCCCCTGTATCTGACACCAAGTTGCAGCTGCATTCCTTCACAAGGGAAACATACTAAAATGGTTGATTTCAGGGGAAACAGAAAAAAAAGGAAGTTGTTCAGCTGTACTGTCATGATAAGTATAATCTCCTAGGAGTGCTTTGATAAAATAAATGGCCAATAAGAATATTCAGGTCTTAAAACTGCAGACATAAAGTACCAAAATATATTACCAGTGAGAGGAAAAGAAACAGTGGCTCATTCAGATTTGTCCTGCACATAAAAGTAATGTAATGATTCTGCAATTACATCAAAAGGTTTCTTGCATCTGGATGCCTTATGCTTGGGGTGCAGGCAGACTGAGAGATTGAAACAAACATGGATGTTTGCAATGATAATGCTTTTGTATAAGTCTCTACAAAATATTACATGGAAAACTGCAGTAGTCCACTCAAGATTATTTCATCAGTGGCACTTCATAACTTCCTTCCTTGTCAAGTCAAATAATAAATAGATTTTCTAGGAACATATAAAAATGGCAGCCATAGACATTAGAAGACGATTTCTTCATTTTCTGACTTCTCTGTTAGGTTGAACCTTGAACCTTTAAAGTACAAATGCAGTAAGAAATGTAACAAGTGGTGATAAATCAGAACTATTTTAGTGATATATACAATACTGCTATCACATTAACTTGCAAAAGAACTTCAGTGATTCCCATCTAAATACTCAAAATTAGTGCAATATTTATCTATTTTATTAATATATTTTATTTTGGATATAAGATAATGAAGGGGGGTACTTACTAATTTAACTATCACTTCTTACATAATAAATGCATTCTGTTCATCATGAGTAATGTAACTGTTTTCTTTTGAGGAAAATAGTTCTTCCTTTCTGTTAAACCTATAACATGACAAGAGTTGCTGTCATAAGATATCATAGAAGAACTTCCTGTTGTAGTTCTAGCTATAAAATAACAATGGTGATTGATCACTTTTGCATACTGCATAAAGCTGTTTTAATATTACATGCATTGACATTAAAGCTCTGAATTGCTAACCAGCTGCTACCTGTAATCAAATAGCGTATGATTTGATTCCTTTCACCTTGATTTGCATTTTTCGTGACATTGAGCAAGTCGTATAACCACACCATGCTCCCAGGTCACCCTTCAAAAGGAACAATTATGTTCTTTGGGTTTATCTAACATATAACATAACATAACATAACATAACATGCTGAACTAATCAAGAGCCAATGAGATAAAATCAGATTTATTAGTCATTATAGATGCTGAGAATATCCAATTTCAGGCAAGTTGCCATCATACCTCTCAACTTCTTAACTCAAGAAATCTGGAGAAAGTCAAAAAACATGAGGAGGATAAGGTCCAGAAAATAGGGACACATTTTATATATTGTTGGTATAAAGTGCTAACTTTACCCCCCTCTCACCCCCTAAAGAGCCCATCTCTATACCGGAAGAATGCAAAGTTCCTGTAATCATGGCTGCACAGGTAAAAACCACACTCTCCAAAGCCAAGACACAGCATCCATGGGACCAGACAACATCCCAGGCTGCATTCTACATGAACTACAGAACGAACTGGCACCCCACCTAAGTACCATGTTCAATCATAGCCTCACCTCAAGTTTTGTGCCTGCTGAATGGCACACAGCGACGGTTATCCCAGTCCACAAGGGGGGAGCCACCATGGACCCCGGGAACTACTGCCCCATTAGCCTGACGAGCCTGGTCTGCAAGGCCATGGAACGTATCATCATGGAACTAAACAAAGACATTGGTAATCTCCAAACTCTGGACCCCACCCAGTTCAGGTTTCTAAAAGGCAGATCATGTCTCCTAAACCTGATAGACTTCTTTGAAGCAGTCAGCAAAACCATAGACGAGGGTAAGGTGGTTCACACAGCCTATCTAGATCTTGCCTAGGCTTTCGACACCATCCCCCACTCTGGAATTATAGATAAACTCACTAAACTAGGTATAAATCCCTATGTCACAAGATGGGTTGCCAACTGGCTCACTGACAGAACCCACACTGTGAAAGTAGCAGACTCCAAATCTGACTTCAGACCAGTGACAAGTGGAGTACCACAAGGTTCAGCCCTGGATCCTCTCCTGTTTGGTATCTACATCTCTGAAGTACAGGCTAACACAAAAGGTCTTTGGCTAATGAAGTTCACAAACTAGGAGCCATAATCAAAACTACTAATGATGTGGACATCCTACAAAAGGGCCTCACTGAGACAGATGCCTGGTGTCAAAGCCATGGCCTCAAGCTCAATGCCAAAAAGTGCATTGTCATCCCCTTTGGTAAAAACTCTGTACCCATGAACTCCAACATAGGCGGTAGTATACTTAACACTGAAAGTGTGATAAGAGACCTTCAGACACATGTGGACAGTAGTGTCTCCTTTGATAATCACATCGCCACAGTAGTCAGGAAATTCTTCTATGTGGCACACCTCATCACAAAATGTTTCTCATCCAGAAAAAAAGAGGTCATTGTTCCCACTACTCATTATAGAGTACAACGCCCCTTTTGATATGTACCTCACAAGACATCTACAACAACTGGAAAGGCTGCAGAAATACCTCACAAAGAGGATTACTGGCCTCAAACAGATGCCCTACGCAGACCGTCTCAAAAAACTCCAGCTTTACTCCGTCACATATCGCCTACTCAGAGGTGATCTCTGCCTAACATACAAAGCTATGTCAAACCCAGAGCTGTTGGACATGCTCCACTTAAAGAAATCCCAATCCCTCCAAGCTACATGCTCTAGGGACCTAAACATTGTCACCACAATAAACAGAACATGCCTGAGGGATAGATTCCTGTCCCAGAGACTTCCCATACTCTGAAATAAACTACCTATCTATATCAAACAAAGCTCTTCATTAGCACTCTTCAAGAAAAATCTTGATGATTGGATGGGAAGTAGGAAATTCACCCCAGGATCACTTCTGTGGCTCTGCTCGACAGTGGCACAGGAAAATAATTTCTTGGGTGGCAAAAGCCAGGGTACCTTTTTGGCTGGGCTTGTATAGGCCCCAGAGCCAATAGCCTAGTACCTACCTATGAACCTATGAACCCCCCCCCCAGTAAATGTAACCACCATGAAAAACTTCTCCAAAGCTAACTTTGAGCTCCTAAAAGAGAGGTGGTTAACTTCACAGCACCCATGCAATTGGAGAACAGCTGCAGACCACCGAATCATACACTAATGGCCTGTACGGACATGTACACAAATGCATGGATCTCACCATACCCAATATAACCAGATGCTCTCCTACAAAAAAGGAAGCCAATCTGGTGGTCCCCTGCCATAAACAAACTCTACAACAGAAGGAGGAAACTGATGCAGAATAAGGTGAAGTCCTAAGACTGGAAAAACTCCCTTATCAGCCTCAACAAAAAGTTGAGATCCCTCATCAAATCCTCTAAAACTAGCTATGAAAACAGAATTGCAGCAGATAGTAAATACAGCCAGATGGCCTTCTATAGTTATGTAAAGAATTTCCATGGCAATACCCAGATTTGCTCAGAGCTATTGCATAATGGCGCCTTCTATACCGAGCCAACAGATATTGCCAATATACTGGCCGACAGATTCAGTGCCAACTTTACCCCTCTCTCCCCCACCAAAGGATCAATCACAATACCAGTAGATTGCCAGGCACCCAGTATTACTACTGCACAGGTTAAAACAGCACTGTCCAAGGCCAAGAATACAGCTTCTATGGGACCTGACAATATCCCTGGCTGTGTTCTACATGAACTACAGAGTGAAATAGCACCTCACTTGTGTGCCCTGTTCAATCACAGCCTCATCTCAGGCTTTGTCCCTACCGAATGGCACACTGCTACAGTCATCCCTCTCTACAAAGGAGAAGCGACTATAGACCCTGGGAACTATTGTCCCATTAGCCTGATGAGTCTGATATGCAAAGCCATGGAAAGCATCATCATGGACATAATAAACAAGGATATAGGGAATCTACAAACTCTGGATCCCACACAGTTTGCTTTTGTGAAGGGTAGATCATGCCTGCTCAACCTGGTTGACTTTTTTGAGTCAGTCACCAGAGCTGTGGATGAAGGCAAGGTTGTTCATACAGCCTACCTTGATCTAGCCAAGGCCTTTGTTACCATTCCCCACTCAGGAATCATAGAAAAACTCAGTAAGCTAGGCATCAACCCCTATATCACTAGGTGGGTTGCAAAATGGCTCACAGATAGAACCAACAGTGTGAAAGTAGTTGACTCCCAGCCAGACTGCCAACCAGTCATGAGTGGAGTCCCATAGGGTTTGGTCCTGGGGCCTCTCCTGTTTGGTATCTACTTATCTGAAATCCAGGCCAACATGAAGGGACTCTGGCTGACAAACTTTGCAGATGATTGTAAGTTGGGAGCCTTAATTAACTCCCCAAGTGATGATGACATCCTACAGAAAGGCCTCACTGAGACCAACAATTGGTGTCAGAACCATGGCCTTAAGGTCAATGCCAAAAATGTGTCGTCATCCACTTTGGGAAAAACCCAGTTCCTATGAATTATCACATCAGTGGTAGTCCACTGAACACAGAAGATGTTATAAGAGATCTGGGAACACAGGTTGACAGCAACCTCTCTTTTGACCACCACATTGCCACTGTGGTCAGAAAGTCCTTCTGTGTGGCACATCTCATTACTAAGGGTTTTGCATCCAGGAAGAAAGAGGTTGTTGTCTCCCTCTACTTTTCCCTCATTAGGCCAATCATCAAGTACAATGCCCCATTTGGCATGTACCTCACTAGACACCTGCAACTACTGGACAGGCCGCAAAAGAGCCTCACAAAGAGGATCCTAGGCCTTAAACACTTGTCCTATATGGACAGACTCAAAAAAGTCTAACTATTTTCTGTCTCATATCGCCTACTTAGAGGCAATCTCTGCTTGACTTAAAAAGCTATGTCTAACCCAGCTCTGTTAGAAATGCTACATCTAAAGAAATCCTAATCCCTCCGCACTACATGCTCCAGAGACCTCAACCTCATTACCCCAATCAACAGAATAAGCTAGCGGGACAAGTTCATAACCCAGAGACAGCCCATGCTATGGAAATGACTTCCCATACATGTCACGAGGAGTGCCTCACTGGCCCTCTTCAAGAAAAAGCTTGATGAGTGGATGGGAAATAGAAAATTAACCCCAGAGATCACTCCAGTGGCTCTACCTGACAGAGGCACTGGGAACTAAGGTCGGGTGACATAGTCCCAGGGTAATCCTATGGGCTAAGCTTGTAAACACTCCAGGGCCATTAGCCTAGTACACACCTATGAACCTGTGAACCTATAATTTGCTAAAGGCTGAATGAAAAAATGGCTGTCAGAAGTTAAAGTGAATGATTTAAGTTCAAGGAAATCAGACAGTGCTAATAAGGAAATATAGACTAGGGTGATTTGCCAGTTGTGGAGTTACTAGTCAAATATTAGAATGCTTCCAGATTGAAATAAACTGTAATCCCCTGAGACATAACACCTCAAAGATGATGTCTGCACTTATTCATGGTATCCTTAGCCTTTCAGCTTTCCAGTCTCAAATCTCATTCTTATTATGGCAGCAATATACTGGGCTTATAAAGCTGAGAAACCTTGCTGTTCTCACTGATAATAGATTGATTTTTATGGATTAGGTGTTGTCTGTTTTCCTATTGTGTTTCTGATTCTTGAGAATGACATACCTAGAACATTTACACCTTCTAGACCTTGGAGCTTGGTTTCTGCATGTCTTGGTCTCATCCTGTGTCACATATTGTAACTACCTTTACCTAGAGCTTTATGAATTAGAATTTGTTCAGTTGTAGCTTGCACAGAATTTCACATCCTGGTTACTTACTGGTACTTCTCATTATCAACACACAACAATAGGATTGTGAAGCATGCACTGGTTCTAAATATAGTCTTGTGTTACTTTATTGAGTCCAATATAATATGAGTTCTTCCCCATATGAATGAGCTCCTGGACCTATACAACTATGTAAGACCTTTGCTTTCCTCTTTCCTGCGTATATGAAAGTCCCTGAAATCAGCTTAAAATCATGTGGCATGCATGCCTTTTTTCTTAGGCATCTTCTTACCTTGTAGTTGAGAGAGGCACTTAAAACTACAGTGGATATAAAACGTTTACGTACCTCTGTTAAAATGCCAGGTTTTTGTGATATAAAAAATGAGACCACAATAAATCATTTCAAAATTTTCCCACCTTTAATGTGACCTACAACCTGTACAATTCAATTGAAAAATAAACAATCTTATAGGGGAAAAAATATAAAAAATAAAAAACATACAATAGGCTGGTTGCATAAGTGTGAACACCCTTAAACTAATATTTTGTTGAAGAACCTTTTGATTTAATTACAGCATTCAGTCTTCCTGGGTAGGAGTCTATCAGCATGGCACATCTTGACTTGGCAATACTTTCCCACTCATCCTTGCAAAAGCACTCCAAATCTGTCAGATTGCAAGGGCATCTCTTATGCACAGCCCTCTTCAGGTCACCCCACAGATTTTCTATTGGCTTTAGGTCTGGGTTCTGGCTGGGCCATTCCAAAACTTTAATTTTCTTCTAGTGAAGCCATTATTTTGTTGACTTGGATGTATGCTTGGGCTCATTGTTGTGTTCAAAGGTGAAATTCCTTTTCATCTTCAGCTTTCTAGCAGATGCCTGAAGGTTTTGGGCCAAAAGTGACCGGTATTTGGAACTGTTGATAATTCCTTCCACCTTGACTAAAGCCCCAGTTCAAGCTGAAGAAAAGCAACCCCAAAGCATTATACTGCCACCACCATGCTTCACCATGGAGATGGTATTCTTTCGGTGATGTGAAGTGTTGTTTTTGCGCCAAATGTACCTTTTGGAATTGTGGCCAAAATGTTCAGCCTTGGTCTCATCAGATGATAACTCATTTCCCACATGCCTTTGGGAGACTTGATGTATTGTTTTGCAAATTTTAGCTGGGCCTGGATGTTTTTCTGTGTAAGAAAAGGGTTCCGTCTTGCAATCCTATCCCATAGCCCAGACAAATGGACAATACGGGAGACTGTTGTCACATGTAGTACACAACCAGTACTTGCCAGAAATTCCTGCAGCTCCTTCAGTGCTGCTGTTGGTCTCTTGGCAGCCTCCCTCACCAGTGTTTGTCTTGTTTTTTCATCAGTTTTGGAGGGACATCCAGTTCTTTGCAACATCACTGTTGTCCCATATTTTCTCCACTTTTTGATGGCTGTCTTCACTGTGTTCCATGGTATATCCAATGCTGTGGAAATTTTTTTGTACCCTTCTCCTGTCTGATACCTTTCAACAATGAGATCCCTTTGATGCTTTGTTAGCTCTCTGCAAACCATGTTTTTTTTCTGTAGCCGGCAACTGAGTAAATGCCAAGAAAATCCTACTAGGACAGCTGAACTTTATTTGGGGTTAATCAGAGTCTCTAATTGATGGCAGGTGTGTACCCAATAAGACTGAATGTTGTAATTAAATCAAAAGGTGCTTCAACAAAGTATTAGTTTAAGGGTGTGCACACTTATGAAACCAGCTTATCATATGTTTTTTAATTTTTTTATATTTTTCCCCAACAGATTTGTTTGTTTTTCAATTGAATTGTACAGGTTATAAGTCACATTAAATGTGGGAAAAGCTTTGAAATGATTTATTGTGGTCTAGTTTTTTATATTACAAAAGCCTGGTATTTTAAAACGGTGTGCAAACCTTTTATATCCACTAGATGTAGTTTCAAAAGTCTCTGAAGACCCTCTGAAGACCTATCCATTTGACCTATCATTTTAGCATGTTTTTGCAGCATCACGAAAACTTCTTATATGCAGATTTTTTTTTTAATTTCCTTTAATATTACCTCATTCAAATTGCACTTTATTTACTTTAAATTTGAAACTGAACACATGAAGAAAGGTGTTGATCTCACAGAAGCAATAAATATAAACATATGGTGCCGGAATTGTATCCAGTGAAAAGTGCAGGACTTTATAACTCCTGCATGAAAATCCAAGGACACTGTAAAAATAAGGGAAAGTAGAAACCTAGTATTAGAACTGTGTATTTGTGAACTATATTTTTAAAATTGAATTTACTCATCCCTTAACCAGGTAAATGATCTGCTCCATTTCTAACCTTTTTTTCCATTCTACACAGACCACAAGGACAAGTACAAATGCAAAATATGTAAATGCAATAACCACATAAGGAAAGGTTTCATTTGCATCACTTTTACCTAAAAGATTGAAAATAATGAGCATGCACTTGCTGACATTTTTAGAGTGTAATGAATACAATTGCACAAGTAAATCAAAATATCTTGAAACCTCCAAGCAGTAAGGATTTTATCAGGAAAATTTGTATTTTATGAAGTACTTTGTATGGTAATTAGAAAATAACTGTAGAGGTTTTAGCACTTGACATTAAAACAAGAAGTACAAATGACCACCCCAAATAAAACTGAGTAAGCAAATCCCAAAACTGAAGAATGACAGGGTATATAGTTTGTTGCTAAACAGAAACCTCAAGGTAACTTAAGTAGTATAGGTTATGTAAAATGTCGACAACTACTGAATGTGATAAAGGAGGATAAGACCACTGGCGATGAGACTTATGGGCCACTTCTAACTAGGGTCACTAAGGAGAACAAGCCAAGGAACAAACATAAAAGTACATGGAAAAGAGGAAGACCACCAGTTTAACACTTGGATAGATGAAAATGTGCTGTATACCCATCTCTTCTATGTATCACACAGAGTGTTTTTCTCACGTCCAATGATTTGCATCAAATATAAACACATTCTTGATTGAGATAAAGAAATTAGTTATGGCTGCTTTCTGAGGCCTTGGAACTGAGTTTCATGTAGAATGCACAAGTAGCACAATGCAACACTGCAAAAAGTCAAAAATGTCTGTTTTTCAATTGTATAAAGATCAGCTTTATGAAGGTGCAGCAATAAATATCTTTGATTGAGGTCATGCTGATGCATTCACACTTTTCTTGATTTATTGCAAAGGCGGGCTGCAGATGTCTCCAATGAGTATAGATACACCTGCAGAAGGGGAAGTCTAAGGGGATATTGTACATCGCCAGCCATATGAATGCTATGGACCACACACAAACATCCTCACACACACATTTCACTGTCAAGGTAGGTATTTTAAATCATATTTGTCTTACCCTTTGCTTTTTGTAGTGATCCCCAAACATCTGGAGGCCTGTACAAGTGCTGTAGTTAAAAGGACACTATTAGGATGCTCAGGTATGAACCTGTAGTTTAATTATTTTCCCTCCTGGAATATATAAGACTTTCTTCTCATAAAGAGAATGGAAAACAAATTAACTATCTTTTGAAATCAATTTATCTTTACAGCTTGTCTTTTGGTTGACATCTGGAACCCACAGTTTAACTTGCATTTTTTTGTCCAAATGCTTCCCATATGTCACCTTTAAACAACAATGTGATTTAGTGCTAGAAGAACCAGTTCTTGGTACTTAGACAGTCCTTATCCCCCTTTTGTTGTCTGTCATTGCAGACCTAAACTATATGTGTTCCTTTAAATTTAAAAACAGAAATGTTAACACTTCAAACTGCAAGACAGAAAAAATATTTTGTCCATATTCAAATGTATATAGATGTCCTTTCATAGAAATTTTCAATCTTGTCTCATTTCCCCTAAATTCTAACCAAATCCTTACCATATAGTCATGTATTACCATACCTGCAAGATGCAGCCATTTATAGGAAGCTTCCTTTTACAGCTAGTATGAATTTTGTCTGCCGCATCGAGAAAACAAAATATCCCAGCTTCATGACATAAAAACAGTTCACCTGTGGTGCAGCTATGATCTTTCACTCTTTCTTGTTTTTTTTTTCTACTTCTCAGTCGCCCTACAAACTATTTATTGCACTTATATTTGAATGAGTTTTGCCCACCACACCAAAAATGCACAGCATTTTTTCTGTATGTAACTTATGACCAAAACAATTGTAAGACATTTTCATAAAAGCTAAATAGCCTTACTGCTCAGATCTGAAACTGTTACAAATCTTATAGCAGCAGCATCTGATGGTTTCATTGTGGAAAATAATACTTTCTGTAGCTGCCATTTAATTTTTAATAGCATTTGAATTAACATTTGGACTGATATGTGCTTAAGATGCATAAAATGCATGTCCATATAAATCACAGAACCTACAATAGACTGTTTCACCACAGCAGTGTAAAATTACTGCCATTTGTTAAGCTAACATTGTATCAAAGATTGTAAAACAACTAATTTTCACCTTTAAACAAAGAAAGTTGTATTTCATCTTTTTACCATTTTTTTAAATCGCATAACTTAAATATTATCAGCTGAATGAAAATGCACACTGAGTTTCAAGACTGACAAATATCGGACAACTAAGTCAAGTCCAACTGACTTTGTAACATTACAGTGCCTTTTTCCAAATCTGTAAATAACAATACCGAATCATAAAACTGTCAGTAGTTGGGGCCCACTTACCACAATGACTGTTACTTGCCCTGCCTTATAGTTAACCTTTAGATCCTTGCTGTCCAACATTTTAGATCTTACCGAATATTAATAAAGTTGCTATATGTCATTCCTCAAGCTCTGTGAAATCTGTCACAAGTATTGATTCATCTGACTTCTTATGAAGGTTATTCCATGTAATTCGAAAACTTTCTTTAACAATGTGATTTCATTATATCACCACCCACTAAGCCATTATTTCCCTGTTTTCTGGTTGTGCTCCCTCTTATTTCACATTTCTTTCTTTTCCCATTTTTCCTGGAGATACTGTAACTAATACATATAACTCATGCCCTATCCCTCAACTTTTCCTTAGTGTCATTTTACGTTAACTACTCATATTTATATACTCAAATTATGCCAGGGTCCATTTTCATTATTGCTGTTGCTGACAGCATCCGGGCAACTAGTACATAACCTTCTTACAATTTGCTTACCCTTGTCCAGTCCTTTGATGAGTAAGTTCTTTTCTTTTTAAGTGTTTTGTCATCCCAGAATCAGCTTTCAAAAGACAAAGACAGTAAATAGAGCAAGTGTATATGCAGTATCTAGATGTTACAAGTAATTTCATGGGATTTTATTGTTTCAAAAAATCAGTACAAACATAAAAACTATTATATTACCTATGCAAACTAAAAAAAATAATAATAATACTGATGTACTGAGCACAGGAAGAGTAACAAACAATACGTATCATTTTTCTGTAATTACAGCATGTGTTTGCAAATTTAGTTATTTTTATATTTACTGTAGTATAGGAGACCAAGAAAAGAACATGTATATCTTTAAGGAGGAGAAACAAGTACATGAGGAAGAATGTCATATTATTTTACAGTTATAAAATAAACTGTGAACTCTTTGCTCTGTTTGGTTTCTACTAAGCCTTGACATGAAAAGTGTGAACTAAGTAAGAGATGCTCAAACAGGCATATTCATGGGGTTATGGAGGAAAAGATTAACCTTAACAAATGCAGAAGGAAGACTTACATAACAGGATTCTTTAGATCTCATATACATACATCCACTGCCACAAAGGGCATATTATACAGTGCAAGAACACATATAACAGCCAGCGTTGCAACTCTAAATTACATGCAATGCAGCTGTCTGCCAGCAATTACACTGTGCAGAATAGTGCATAGAAACACTGCAGTAATCCTTTCCTCCTAAAGAAAGATCCATTGTCAATGATCCAATTAGTAACACAGAGAATCCTTCAATTGCACTACCATCTACTAGCATGTCAATCAAAGGGTAAACAGGTCATGTGGACAAACCATTCACTAAAAAACTGCAAGAAAAAGCCAGCTAAGCTAGAGTTTTCACTGTGTGATACTGTAAAACTCCTGTAATGGAGGCTCATGGGATACATGCAAATGAACCTTTAAATTCATCCAGTGTTTTAGCTACATGGTTTTTGAATGTCCCTGACTTTTTTTTTTTTTTTACTTTTGAAGTCCTTACATGAAGACCAATAAAGCCAAACCCTACTAGCTGTGGACATGCATGTTTCAGCCTTTTTATTGATCTCATCAACACAGATTAGGTGGGGAATCCAGGAAGAGCAGAGATAGGGACTTGACTTTTGCCTAATTTACCTAAGCACTGCTTAAGTGTTGGAAGAAGTATGGAATCATCAAACACTGACACCTGAGTTCATGGCTGGATGGATTGTTGAGTTAAATGCCAAAATAATTAACATCAGGCGGTTTCTTGTTCTTGCCAGTATAAGACATACAACTTCAGTTGTAACATATTCATTTACACCACTAAGTTTCTGTTATATATTGTTAAATGTTCAGTTGAGAGGTTGTCATTACTCTCGTTTTTATTTTATTTCCTACCTATGGGTTTATTAATAATGATTTCTGGGAAAGGCACTGGTGGTATAATGTTTGCCTCATCAGTTTCACAACTGATTACATTTATAATCCCATCCATATTACTCATAGGCCTCCCTTCATGTGTTACCTGTTTAACATGACCAGCAGAAACATGTTCCTCAACAGTCTAGTTAGACCACTCATCATCATCTATGATGTTTCTAGAACTGAATTCCAATATGTTGCTCAAGTGTCACCTATAATTTTACCACTTCGGTTTGTAGTATTAATTAACTCATAAAATTATCTAGGTGCCTTCCCACCTGATTCAACACTGAGATCTGTGTCAGTTCTATTAAATAGATGCTGTTTTTTTTTTTTTTAGTAGAGGTCTTTTTCTTTCTTCTGACAGTGGCACTAGTTATATTAACTGGTGGATCTATGCAAGGATATAATTGGTTAAGTTCATCTTTCCAACTGAACGTAAATTGTGAAAATGCAGTAACTGACTGCAGTTGGGATGAATTAGCTGTTTTATATCAAATCATAGTGCGCATGCATGACTTAAACATGCCACAGAGAAGTAAGTATACATTTTTGGTGCAACCATGCAGTCATGCATTTATTAGAACTCAAGGATCCTAATTTTATAGGCAGTGTCCCGTAGACAGAAAATTAAGCATAATTCCCACACATACGGGGGCATGAATTTATGCATTTTGCTGCTACTTCCAAAAGGCACAAATTTGTGCATAAGCAAATTTTAATTGCTATGACATTGAGCCCCTGCTATGATTTTGAAGGTCTAATGCTATTGTTTTGAAAGCTTAGATGTTGGAAGGTATGCACCACAATGGATAACCCTCTATCTTTGAAAAAAATCTAAAGTTGCCTGAATTTGACAGCAATGTTCAACTAAATTCAACTTATGGGAGACCCAATGCCTGCCAACTTCACAGTCAGTAACAAATTGTCAAAATCAAGTTTGATGTTGTTCAGTTGTATTGCCATCTGTGTTTGTTTAGCTGAATCTTAATGGTCATTGGTGTAAAGAATATCACTTTTGATATATGCCAGAGTATTTTATTACTGAATTATATCTGGGAGCATGAACAAACATATTTGCACTGTATAAATCACAAATACTTAACTTAAGGAGATAGATGTAATGTGTTAGGCCTGTTGCTTTAAGTACCCCAAAAGTCTAAGCATGCATGCTTAATGTCACATTTTATCTTTTATTTTGCTCTTCAGTTGCTGTCATGATGGAAGATCATGTGACTGTGCAGTTACTGACTCCTGGAGGTTTCTGTCCTGCTTGCAGATTGGAGTACTACAAAATGTAATTGAAAGTGGTAAACATTTGGCAAGTCAGAAGGATGTTCTGTATATCTGATTCAGACAGATGAATACTGCTGTTTTTCCAGGTAGGTATTTTAATAACTCTTATACTTTAGAAACTTGTTTCAGCTAACTGGATTGAAATAATATGAATATTTTAAATCTGACATTTTTATATCACATTTGAAGATAGCACAAAGAAAGTTTGTAAATATGCAAGCACTCTGCCCATTTGGGATACATCACACAGAATATGTAGCCATTTGTACATTACACTACAATGGTTTAGGTACAGTTATCCCTGATGCAGTACTATACATTCCTTAGTAATCACTATGAAATACAAACACCATATGGATTGCATTGCACAACCTGAAATGGAAAGTGAATAGCATGGCTGTCATACCTTCATAGCAGTGCATGTATATTCAGTGAAGTCCATTAACAATGAATGTCCCGAAATTGTGGTAGGACTGGCTAACATGTACAGGTAAGGGCCACGGAACTGTAGTGTGACCTGGACAAGGTGTTGCAGAGAAACCTCATACAGTCTGTTGTAACAGCTTTTTAAACTTCATCACCATGTTTCTTATACATTAGTTGTGTGGGAAGGTACAGCTTTAGTGAATTTCACATTTGGAAAAGGTGCCATTTTTCATTATGGAGGAGTTAAAGGAGTTTATGTGAACAGTGGCTATAAGAATAAATAAATATTACAGGCATCAGGTGGTCACTGGGAGCCTTTCTGCAAAGAGCAAACAACCCTTCTAATGATTTATTTCATGTAGAAATATGAGGATCACCTTTTCTATCAATGATATTATCTTTTTTCCACATAAAAAAAAATGGTATGTAAAAGGATCTGATCATCAACTTGTAAGGATGGACAGCTATCTAATGTAGCTATGAACTAGCTGGACATCACTAACTATGATGATTTGCATATGCACCAGCCTAACCAGCTGGAATTGTGGTGAGCCCAGGTAAGACAGCTACACCCACCTGCACTCAGTAATAACTGTGTTTGTTTCCTCTGTATGATAGATAAATGAAATGCTAAGTACTAGGTGGAAGCCTGCCTATTTCTATAGTGAATACTATTCCTGTCATCTGTGCCAAGAAAACCATGACAGAACAAGTAAAACACACATATTACTGGGTGTCATCATAGATGGCCAGTTAAAATGCATCCATCATGGCATTACATGTGGTTAAACTCATCAAAAAACTATGTACATTATTACTTACCTCTGTGACACAGCCTAAAGATGCATACCCTGTACTTTCTTACTAGCATCTCTCTTTCATACATCCCCGATCTTCACTAATCTTCAAGTCTCACAACTGTCCAAACCTGAGCAACGTTATAATAAAATAACCAGTTCTACAGTAAACTATAACATTAGAACACACCACTGCCCTATCCTCAGAGAATTAAATTGCTTAGAACTATCACATCAGCCAGTTCTTTCTCAGCTGTTTACAATACACAGACTTCTCTATAACCAAGACAATTGCCCAGCCCTTAACAACTTAATACAACACTGCTTCCCCAATAGAATTTTTTGCTTTATAGAAAATAATAATGACTATAACCAAACCATCTATTACTGCAGGTGACTCTCTGTATTCATATTGTGCATCTAAACTATGGAACAACATCCCACTACCAGACTCATTTAAAACACAACTACTTCACCTATCAAATCAATGGATCTGCTCTTGGAAGCTCCAGGATAAATGCCACCATTATCTACAGCTTCCCATATCATCATACTATTTCCCTATATTCAAACTCCTATCCCCACAAGCAGTCTTCACCAGTACCTAAACATCTGCAGTGTTTTTTGACAATGATCACCCTCCACCTCCATATTTCTAATATAAACCTTACAATAGACATATACATAATTGTCTCTAAACTACAATATTAACATTTTCTACCCTGCCTACTTCTTTCCGTCACCTCCATTTATTTGAATTTATAAATGCTAATCACATGATCTATTATTTATCTGACACACCCACTAATACACCTCCTCAGATGCTCAGTGTTCAACATCTGATAATGATGAGTATCTTTTAAACTGTAATAATTGCTTCTACTTTCATAAGAATGCCATCTAATTAGCATGTGTGTGTGTGTGTGTGTGTGTGTGTGTGTGTGTGTGTGTGTGTGTGTGTGTGTGTGTGTGTGTGTGTGTGTAACTGGTAATATACATCATTTAATATCTGTTAATGTATATTACTGAATGTCTGTTTAAAATGTTTTGAAATATGTAAGAACTTTTCTACCCAGGCCTCCACTGAAAATAGATTATTGACTACACCCAGTCAGACAAACCCAGTAAGCAAAAGCTAAATAAATAACTGCCATTTCTTCACCCAATTAAAAGTTAGCAGAGATAGCAGGGCAACTATTTGCATATTTAGCATACTTTCCTTTGATGCTGGAAGATCAGAAGGCTGCAGGTTCCATTCATACCTGAGGTGTTTAAATTCATTTTTGCATGGCTGACACTACAGTGTAGCATTAGGGGGTGCTGTACTTCTGATTGTGCATTCCTACAGATGAGATGTTAAACAGAGGCTCCATCTTCCTCAGGTGGTAGTAACACAGATGGATTTAAGAGATCCAATGGCAGATTTCAAAAAGAGTACAGGGAATTTCCTGCATACCCTGGCCAAATGTCCGTAATCAATATAAATACCACTTCAGGTCTTCCCTGAAAAGAGGCCACTAGCCTAGTGAGACTAACATGGTCAAAAATGATAAATAAAATGCAATACATACGACTCTAGAATAACTCAACATATTTGCAGATATGCTACATATTCACACACTACTGAGCTATGGCATGGGAAACGTAATGGCAATTTAGGAGATATACTATGGAGCTATGGATGCTGCTGATGAATTTTCAAAGCACTTCACTTCGTACTCAATGAACTGAGGATCTGACAAAGTGAAGCATACCCATCTGTGTGTGTGTTTGTGTATATGCAAGTGAAAAAAAAATATTTATGTGTATATATATATATATATATATATATATATATATATATATATATATGCAAATTTCATACAGACTTCGAGTCAATTGTTAGTAGCCAAAGAGCAGTGCCACTTATTGTGCTTGTGGATGCTTATCTCCGATACCTTGGCAAATATATAACTGCTTATATGTGACAATGAATGTAAGATTGATAGTTTATTGCACGATCTTAAAACTGTTGATATGGATGTTAAAATGATTCATTATTCAACTTCAATTAAACAAGTACACTGGCATTTTTAAAAAGGTTGATAAATATATAGACACTGTGGTCATTAGGAAATGAAAGAAGCTGAGAGAGATGCTAGGGATTATGAAAGGGATATAGCATCTGACAACCTCCTGGTAGTTTTATAAACCAGAACCCTTTTGAAAAACAGGTTGTTGAAAGTGGAAGGTTGCAAAATATTGACAATATGGGTGATTTAGTTTCTGGGGATTTGTGTAGGGAGGATTCTGATGATAATTTGGAAGTTTTTTTAACCATTAAACTACTTTCCTCCCATCAGGAGATTGGAGAGATTAGCCCAACAAGATCCCAAGGTTCAAATAAATTAGAAAAAGGGAAGACAAAACCACAAAAATTACAGCGGCATGAGAGGTTGAGGAAGAAGGAGGAGATATCAGAATTATGGAACTTTCCCACTAAATCTACTGTCATTGTGGTTCAGAATGATTGAAATGTTCATATATACCATGGTTATAATATATCTAATTATGGTAGCATGGAAATTGCTGAAAGTCATTTTAACTTGTTTGAGAAGAGTTTACTTTTGTCCCAGAAATGAAAGGGGATTTAGTGGATGTTTTGCTACAGCTAAAATTGTTTGTGAGAAAGCTTAATTTGGCATACATATTTTATGAAACAAATAAAGCTATAGATACTTCAAATTCTGAGTGCCTAGTGTTTTCAACCCACTACTTCATCCTATTATAAATGTGTTTGAAAAAGCATGTGAGCATGACCTATATGACATTTTTAAGAAGAATACTAACTGTTATTGCAATTTAAACAAAACAGAATGGCAGTTATTAAAGGAATTATCTTAAGATAAATCTCTTAGGATCATGAAACCTGACAAGGGTGGGGAAACAGTTATTATGACCAATATAATGTATTCAGGTAAAATGCTTAACCTGTTATATAATGATAAGACATGTTGTGTGGTATTACTGTACAGTGTGATTACTTTTGTATAAATGTAGATTGGCCTATGTTTCAAGTGATAATTCAAATAAAGGTGTGTTTAAAAAAAGAAATATTGTGTGTTGTGCTTAAATGAAATCATATTGCTTATAGGAAAATTGATGTATTTTTGTACAGTACTTTGATGCAAGGAACAATAAAACATAATAAGTACAAATTTTACACATTGCTGAACAAAGGACGCAGTCTATTTTTGGTATCCCTAAGGTACACAAAGATTTGTATGATCCTCCCCTAAGACTAATTGTTTCTGCACAGGGTTCTAATACCTACCCTATCACTGTATTTTGGACAGCATTTTGAAATTTTTTTTAGGTTTATATCCTCACATAATAAGGGATTATTGGATTTTTTGAGGAATATCACAATTGATACATGGCATGAAGACTTAACTTTTGTAACCGTTGATGTTATTGATCTTTTTTGGGAGTATATCCCATGAACAGGGATTGATTTGGTTTAGGAACACTTTGATGATGTGTGAATTTTTAGGAACTAGTAAAATAAATGTAATAGTTGAATTAATGGAAATTATATTAACTAACTTTTTTTGTTCTTTGAAGGGGAATATTTTAAATAGAAAGATGGTGTCACGATGGGAGCAGCATGTGCTGCCGTATTTGCTAATACAGTAATGTGGAAAGGGGAGACCGCCTACATTTTAAAATCTCCCTTTACTAAGTTTCAGATTAGATACTACAGATTTTTGAATGATATTTGTATCTTTGGACCAATGCAACTGACAATTTGGAGTAAATTTTTGACTATATTAATAATGTAATTGAATTTTTGAAATTTGCTTACACACATACACAGGAATGTATGAATTATTTGGAGTTTTTTAATGAAAAGGGTAGATAGTTTTAAGTCCAAAATCTGTAGAAAAAAACAAGTTTTCCAACTCTTATTTACATTTTAATAGTTGATATCCTAGAATACAAAAAATAGTCTAATTAAAGGTCAAATGATTAGGTTAGCTAGGAAGATTTCAGATGACACATGGTTTGAGGAAGAAATGGATGTCCTGTACCAAATGTTTGATCAAACAGAATATCCTTTTCATGTTTATTTATTTAACACTTATTTATTTATTTTACATTTGTTTATTGGGAATGTCTGACTGGGTATCAGCTCATTTTCAGTGGAGACCTGGGGAGAAAAGCTCCACAGTACAATTTAAACAGAATTACAAATCAATATTGGTTACAAAGGTTAGGACAATCACATAGGAGTACAACTTGTGGATATAATAAAAGAAGAAAATAAATATAAAGCAAGCAATAAAGTTGAACGGATATTATAAAGAAGAAAGAAGTGAGTTACTAATATGTATGTTACATAATAATGCATGGACACTATATTACAGAATAAGTTGTAAAAACTATATACACCTTCTGTCAAGAGACTTATGTAGTAAATTTCAGTCATAATGTCTGGGATATATAAAAGTTAGTGTAAGAACAGAGAGAAGAAACATTAGAAGGTTAAGGAATTATAGAAAGGTTAGGCTAGAAAGTAGGTAATGCATGAAGGTAAGTAGAATAGATCAAGAAAAAGTCCATTAAGACTGAGGAGAAGGTAATAGAAAAGAATACTAAGATGGCGTGGAGCATGGGCAGATCAAATTATTAGTTTTTAGATGTTCTTTCAGCCTAGACTTGAGGGAATAGTATTGGGGTATAAGTCTGATTGATTTGTGAATGCTATTACATAATTTCACCACACAGTGAGAGTGCAGACTAACACAATTTGATCTTTGAGGTTTGTAAATAGAAAGTAGATACTTGTGAAAAGAGCATAGGTCACAATATGGAATATAGTGTAGCAGTGTTGATGTAGTTTCTGAAAATGAGAAGTTGGACAGTATTTTGTGTGTTAGTGTTAGTTGACAGAGGGTGAGAAGGTGGAGTAGTACAAGCCAATTTAGAGACTTGAGAGCAGAGCAATGGTGAGAGTAGTGGGCCTGCCTTGTGACAAATTTAACTATTTTACTAACATTGGCTAAGTTTTACTTTGAGGAAGAGTGAAGCTGGATTAGAATAAGTGAAGTGTATAGAAGGGAGAATAAGAGATAGCTGATGGCAAGGGTTACTTTTGTGGAGCTGCAGGTGAATTTCATAGCCCTATACATCATGCCCAATTTTTGATTTGTTTTTTTACGCTGCTGCTGATATGCAGGTCACACTTAAGATTGTTGTCAATAGTTTCACCTAATAGTTTTGTGTGTGAAACCATATCGATTAAAGTATTGTTCAGAGGAGTAATAGCAAAGATAGAAGTATTTGAAGAAAATTGTTGTGGTAAAAATAATAGAAGTTTACTTTTTCTGGGTTAAGTATTAGATGGTTGTTGGTGAGCCAAGACACAATGAAATTGAATGCTTCTTGAGTTAAGCTCTGTAGATGAAAACGATTCCTGGAGGAGCAGATGAATGTAGAGCTATCAGCATATTGAATTAGGGGCTTGTTTGGTGGCAGTATTAAGATGGCTAATAAAAATGCTGAAGAGGACTGGACCTAGTACTGAGCCTTGGGGTACCCCAGTGCAGAAAGTAAAGAGAGAAGTTAGAGTTCTATTTGACAGATTGATATATGTTAGAGAGATAGCTAGTATACCATTATAAGGATGTTTTAGTTAAGCCCAGAAGAGATAGTTGGGGTAAGAGTTTGAGGTGGGAGATGGTATCAAAGGCTTTGGATAGATCTAGGAACAGAGAAGAGACAAAGTTTCCTGAGTCTCGAACTTTGTTGACAGTGTCAGTAAAGGACAGTAGAGCAGTGATAATGCTGTGTGTGTCTCTGAATTCATGTTGAGTGGGGGAGAGACAAGATTATTGTCAAGTGGGTATTGAAGAAGTTGTTTATGGATACATTTTTCTAGAAGTTTTGATAGTGGTGAAAGAATAGCAATTGGCCTAAAGTTAGAAATTTCAGTGCAGGTGCCACCTTTGTGGAGGGGAAGGATGAAGGATTTTTTTTTCTACAGGGAAGAGAGCTAAGCTTCCTTGATAGATCTATTAATGATAATGGAGAGTGGGTAGGCAATTGAGTCAGCAGCCATTTTTATCAATTCACTAGGAAGATTGTTTGCAGAGGTAGAATATGGCTTGAGCTTGCATAAGAAGGATTTGATGAAGGAAGGGGAAACTGGTTGAAGGGAAACTGTAGAGTGACAGGCAATAGGAGGCTGAGAGAAAGTAGAGGGTGATGGAGGGAATTTGTTAGTAATTGAAGCTATGCTGTCAATGAAATATGAGTTCAATTGAGATGCTATGTCAGGGGAAGTACTATCTCAGGAGGGTTGGGGGAGGACTGACTTCTGAGGTGTACGATTTTTTTGATAGTGTGCCAGAAGGTTTTTGGACTGGATTTGTGCTGATCTTGTGGCTTTGCATATGATTGTTTTTTATCTAAATTTACATGTTTCTTTACAATGTTATGCAGTGTTTTGAAATGCTGTAAATTATGAGTCTTATGTTTTAGGTAAGTTGTCCAAGCCTTGTCTCTTTTTTGCATGAGTGCTGTGGTATAGACAGAAAACCAAGGAGTATAGTTGGGTTTGTCTCTTTTCCTTCTGATGAGAGCTAACCTGTCTACGGTGTTTAGTAATGTAGAATTACATTGTTCACCTGCATCATCTAGCAGTAAGCATTTAAGGAAGGACCAATTAATGGAGTTTATTATATTTGTAAAGGCCTGCTGATCAATGTTGGATAGCTTTTGTACTGTTTTGTAGGTATATTGTCTGCATGAATAAAAGATGAGTCTAGATGAGCAGATTTGGTACATAAAATAAATCAAGAAGTTACACAGGGAAGGAACAAAAACATTAAACTGATATTGGGGATGACTGATAACTGTATGGCATCTAGAAAGAATGACAGGCATGAACAATACTTTAAGGATTTTAGTAAAGCTATGTTCCTAAAGTATAGCACCAAATTAGGTGCATAAAAGACATACCTGGGGATTTAATAAAATCCATGTAGGAATAGTGTAAATCCTACATGAAAGGTACCATGGCCATGTCAGCATCTCCCCCTCAACAGCACTGCTTGCATATTAATGAAGGTGCACTACTGAGAGAGAGCTGTGTAACACGATTACAGAATCAGTGTAGGGGGTGTGTTACAATGTCCGGAAATGTGTAACACATCCTGCACTTTCAAAGTGACGAATAGTTATTGTATGGCACTGAAAATAAAGTTGAAATAGTTTTTTTTTTTTGTGTGTGTGTGTTTGTGTGGCATGGTGCTTAGCAAGAGACACATGCTAGACATCTAAAAATAGAAACTGGATGGATTAAATTATAAATGGAAAGGTCAAGTATAAGCATAGCTGAGCAGGTCTGCGTGGTGCTTAGTGGTGCTTAAACATATTGGAGATATATATATATATATATATATATATATATATATATATATATATATATATATATATATATATAAAGTACAACAATGATTCACAAGACTATGTAGCCCAATAGTTAGAATGACAGCCTCATGTGCAGTAGATGCAGGGTTCATATGCACAGACCAGTTATTTTTGTAAATACATATTCTGAGAGATATTTTAAATCCCGATTAAATAATTATGAGATTACACAGACAGGTAATTAGTATTACTGTGCAAATACACATTTATACTAGTAAGCCCTGATTGAATTTTCTATGAATACACAGACAGGTTATTAAACATGTATGCTGCAACTACATGTAAGAGATGAATTTTAAACCCCTGATGGTATATTATATGTATGCACAGACATTTTATGAAGCATTTATTTTGTAATTACACAATTATGAAATGTATAATGAAATCCTGCAGTGCAAGAAGAAGTGCAGAACAAGAAAGAGGACATTAGTAACTGCCAGTATGTTTTTGAGTGTACTGCAGTGAATGTGGTCGTAGACCTGGACTTATACTATTGAGTAATGCCAGAAGCAGTTCAATAAAGATGAAAGCATGACACCTGACAATGTAAAAGAATAAACATTTCTACTGCATGAATAATGTTGAGGAAATAATGTTCAACTGCATTCATAATGTTAAGGAAATAAAGTTTCTACTCCATTAATTGTGGAATTACAGCTGTATTGCAACACCTCCATTATACGAAGTGTTCTTAATAAAGACTGTTACATGTTTACCAATCACTACATAATGTCAACCCTAGTAAAGCTGTGTTGTGTAATATGTGTGTATTTTGGGCTGATGGTCATGAAACTGAGTAGAACAACTGCTGCAAAGTAAAAATGGGAATAATACCACAAAGTGACTAAAGGTTAGCTAATAAAGAAGTGTTTTGCTAAACTGAGATGTGGAGCTCTACTACAAGATATAATGCATTATATTTGTTCTGCACTAAGTTCTAAACCTAGAATAGGAACGGTCAAGGTATATAGTGTATATCTCAGGATTGTCTTGCATTAACCATTGCATTTCAGAAATATTCATTCCTGATCTAAGTTACACCGCTGCTGGCAAGTATGAAGCTGTAATAACTGTAGAATGCAAATATACCATCTGCAACTGTATATGGGTTAGGTAGGCACCCCAGCATTCTGATATGGTCTGTATACATCACACATATTTCCACTCACTAGAGGTTAATTGTCTACACCTGCATTACATGTAGTGCACAGTTCACCTACTATCTCTGTCATGCATGAATCTCATGCATGTGTGTTCCTAGTGTCACTGCAGTCTTGTATAACACTGTACCTCTTTTACCAGGTCACAGTTTGTTACCAGGTGAGCTCTAGGCACATATCAGTCAATCAATATTCAGCAGTGGCTCAGTAGCTCAGTTTGATAAACACTAGGCATAGGTTTATAGGTTCATAGGTTAGTACTAGGCTAACTGCCCTTGTGGGCCAATTTTAAGCCTAGCCAGTTACCTCATGTGAGAATCAACCCTGTACCTTGTGTCTTTAAGGCAAACACCTTAACCATTATGCCAGCCTCCCACCCCCTATATGTATGATGTACATTTTGTCATACACAGACCAGGATTCAAATCCAGGGACAAGTACTACTAAATATTTGTAGAAACAGCTATGTATTGTTAACAGATGTCCTCCCTAAAGGAATTACAGGTAAATAAATGGCTGTAGTAGCTGTTTGAATGGGTTACTAATTTCTGTGTCCAGATGTACCTGAGTGTTAACAGCATTGATCAGCAAGGTGATAAGACATCAGTATATAAACAGTAAACAAGTATAATACTAATGCAGATTAATAAAATAAATAACACTGTTTAATCTTGGTAGAGCTGTATTTCTGGTGTGTCTGGGAATTTCTGCTGATAGTCTAACCCCCATGCCTGCCAAGGATGGCATGATAAGTGTAACATCTCTGTACTGTGCACTATACATGTCTCTCAAGTGTCAAGCTGTAAGGACTGTGATCACTGTTGCCAAATCCCTCAGACACAGATTTAACATACACTTGATTTATGTCAATAACAGGCACACTACATCAGTCCACAGTGCACCTTGGTGCTCATATATGTTCCACTGACATGTAATAGTCCCCTGTAGTTGTGTACCTGTAGGTGTTACAGATAATCCCATACTGTCCCATGTGGATACCTTAAGAGGTATGTAGGTGCTACAGAAGCTATAGGGAACTTTTATACATAAAGTAAGGGCAGACCTATAGAGTATATCAGAGTACTGTTGCAAACAATATAGCCTATACTGGTAGTAATTTGATGTCTTTCTCTCTCCCTCTGCCCCTTATCTGCACCATAATTTATTAGTGTTGTACATCAGATATGTCTTATTTTTAACATGTGTTCTCAAAACAATATGTTGGGCCTTGTGTTTTATTGTTGTTATATATTACAATGTTTTGCCCCCACCCTTTAAACTTGGAGGTGGTGTCGAACCCTATTGAATCTTCACCTAATTGTGAGGGTGAGGATGATGAGGTAAATGCTCAGGATTTTTCAGGAGGCAAGATGAAGTGGAAGGGTCAGGTAAAAGGCAAAAAGAGAGGGAAGGTATAGTTGTGGACACAGATTTGGTTAGTTATACATACAATGGTTTTAAAAATTTTAACCTGAGTGGTATTGAAATTACATCGGAACATTTCCAGCTTTTCAGAAAGGGCTTTAAGTTTGTGCCATCTGTGAAATTTGACATTTGTGATACACTCATTAAGCTAAAATGTTTGTAAGAAAGCTGAATTTTGCATTAATGTTTGACCAAAATAATGAAAGAGACACCACTCAATTTAGGAGGGCTAGTACATTTAATCCCCCCCTTCACCCGGCCTTACAAGTCTTTGAGGAGGCTTGTACATCTGACATTTACAGCTTAACTACTAGTAAAACTTTTAAGAGAGGTTACAAGTTTAAATCAAATTTGACAAAAGAGGAAAAACAAATTTTGGATGAGTTAATGTTGGACAGAGAAGTACGCATTATGAAACCAGATAAGGGGGGTGGTATGGTTTGGGTCAATGTTATGGACTATTCTAGTAAAATTATGGACATTCTAAGTGATATTAATGTGTACATACTGGTCTCAATGAACAAAATTAATATTGTGTATAGGAAAATTGACTTAGCAATAGAGGAGTTTGTTTTGGAAAGTAGGTTGGACCATGTACTTGGGAATGTATTGATCAACAAAAAGCCTAGGTTGGCTTCTTTTTTTGGCATTCCCAAGATACACAAAAGTACAACAAATCTATCATATAGGCCCATAGTGGTAGGTGAAGGTTCCAAGACCTACCCCATAGCAACTTTTTTGGACCACACACTTAAACATATTGTCGGTGGTTTTACACACATTCTTAAAGACTCCTGGGACTGTTTGCAAGGGTTGACTATGGAAATACACCAGGGAGATGTGTACTTCCTTACCATTGATGTGGTTGATTTATTTTCATGTATCTCTGTGGAAGATGGTTTGGAGACATTTAAGCAGATTAGGGAAGTTGCTATGGGGGCAGCATGTGCCCCCATATACGCTAATTTTGTGTTTTTGCAATGGGAACTAAAATTTTTGTTTAAGTCAGTCTATTGGAGGAACATTAGATTTTACAGGCATTTTTTGGAGGGGCATTTTTATTGTTTGGAAAGGCCCAGTGGATGCCATTATGAATTTTGTTGAGTTCCTTGGTCAAACTACAAACTTTTTAAAGTTTACCTTTAAATTTGACCAGCAAGGGATTGATTATTTAGATGTGAGGCTAGACAAAATTAATGGAAATTTGAAATCTAGGATCCATAGGAAAAGCACCTTTAGCAACTCCTAGCTCCCATATAATAGTGACCACCCGTGGAAACAGAAAAAAAGTATTGTTAAGGGTCAGATGGTCAGAGTGATCAGAATGACATCTGAGAGGAGTGACTTAATTTTTGAGATTAAGTATATCTCAGAATTATTTACCTCCAGAGGATACCAGGATAATTTAATCAAGGAAGTTGCAAGTGAGGTTTTGGAAGGATGGGGTGTAAAAGTTTTGCCCTTGCTAGGTGATAACTCGAGGACAGTAACAGTTGATGGGACTAGTAGAGAACAAAATTTCAGGAGGGTGTTGGTTTTGCAACACAGTGGAGTATCTAGGGTCATAAAATAAATTATTGAGAATAACTGGAAATGTTAATATTTAATCATGACATTGTGTGTAAGGTAGGGGAGAACCCTAATTTTGTTTACAAGACAGGGGTTAACTTAAAAAAACTTTTTGAAAGGAGTAGTGACCGGAGTGTGGACCAAAGTACCAGAAGATGTGGTAGATGTGGTTATTGTAAGTATATCATAGGGGCGGCAAATGTCACTTTGGACAATCATGCAAAAAGTAGAATACAATTCAGAAAAGGTAACTGTATGACTAGGGGTATAGTATATTTAGCCTTATGTAAGGACTGCCCAGCATTTTATGTTGAAAAGTCTGAAAGGGCACTAAAAAAGCAGATTTATGAACACACTTACAACATTAAAAAGAAAATTTTGAATAGTGCACTATATAGGCACCTGCATACAGAACCCAGTCATGTAGGATTTCTTTTTTGGGCTTTTGGAACAGGTATGTGTGGACCCCAGAGGGGGAGATTGGAAGAATTGTTTAGGCTGCAGAGAAACCTTTTGGCAGTTGAAACTGAATGTGTCCCAACCCCCAGGAAAAAACAATCATATTTCCATCAAGCCCTATTTAAAGAAGAAAAGTGAAAAATTGTAATAAATCAAATTTTTATACATCTTTTGTGGTTTATATTGTGAAAAGCTTTTTATGCTTAACAATGTATGATTAAATATTTGTAATGTATTTATAACATGTTACTTAATGTATAGGGATGATTGTAAAATGTGCTTTTGATTACATCTACCTGTGGGTTGTTGTGTAACATTTGTTATGGTTTTAGAATGTCTCTTTAAATTTTTTGGTGCCTTTTTCATGAATGGGAGTATTTATAGACCTGATTTTATGTTTGCATTTACACTTGAAAAAGCCCTGTATTGTTATCAGGGTGAAAGTGCTTGTGGTGAATTTAAAAAAAAATAAATAAACCTTTCTACTGGCTGACACCTGCTGCTGTCTGGACCATTGGATTAATGTTTTGCATACTAGCATACTTTGTTGAATTACCTATGTTGTTTGTGTGTTCCATATGCTATACAATGTTATATTTCTGAGTTAATTGGAACAACCTGGCATGCTGTTATAACTATCGTTTCATTGTTTTGTTCATTACTAACCTATACACTTTGAAAAAACCTCAACACCATAGCTCGACTGGGTAGGCCGGTTCCCGCAGATCCACCTTCCCTGATCCACCTACCCTACCTCAACCATCCATGGCACCAGGTCCAAGCATGTCTGGGACCCAACCTGGAGCTGCCCCCTCTGCTGGTCCTGTGCCACCTATGGGTGGAATCACCTCAAGGAATGAGGCCTGTCCCTCCTGGGAGCGGGCCTGGAGAGGGAGTTGTCACTCAGTGACAGCTACCAGGCATGGTGTACAAGATCATGCAGCAAGGGTTTGCCAATTGACTGTGGCAGATTGAGGGCAGATTGGTCATCCTGGAGGGGCAGGCTAGCCATGGCACCCAGCCACCAACACAGCCACCATCAGGGCAATGAAGGAGCAGTGGTGGCTGCTCATGGGTCGGGAGCTCAGTCCCACTGCTGCTGTCTGGGGCACATGGCTCTGATTCCACAACACCTTCCTCATCAATGGTGTTTACCCCCTCATGTGTCATACAAAATCCCTGTCTGCAGTCTTGTCTGTTATGTCTGTTTACAAATGCTACCTCTCCTGCACAGCATACCTCCCACATGTACTTATATCCCTTCCCCAGCATTCCACTCTCTCCTTAAAAAAAAAAAAGGGGGCATCTGCCCCACCAAAAAAATATCGCCTCATACATAGCTCTCCATTTTACCCCCATGCACACTGCCCACAATCAATTATTATAGCAATTAATCAACACAGTTATGTTGCCCACACCCATCTCTCTCTGGGATGTGAAGCTCCAAATTCTAAATTCTCTACAACCTGCACAGCTATTGTTGTACAAGAAATGGAGAGCTGTGGTCCTTTCCTACAACCGTCCTCCACATCCCTATCTGCCTTTCATGTTATTTTTCCCTCTGCTTGCCCCCATTTCAACACTTTCCTATCTCCTCTTTTTTCTTTTCTTTTTTTGGAAATAGCACAGGTTTAAGCGGAGCTAAGCTTCACATCACACAAACCAGCTTAAAACTGCTTTAATCACCTTCTGTCTTTCTGACATTATGTACATCAGCAAAATGATCACTCCTGCCATGTCTCAAACTCATGAACTTGCTAACTAGGACATAATGCATTAGCCCACTAGGTCACTCAGCTCTGGAAAATAGCTGGTGTTGCATAAACATATCCTGAATATCAGTGATATACATCAGCAAAAAATTCAGCGGAACCATATCACAAACCCAGGACCCTGTCAACTATATCATAGTGCATTAGCCCAGTAGGCCATTCAGCTCTAAAGAATAGCAAGTGCTTCCATACACATATACTGAGCATCAATGATGCACGTCAGCAAAAAATTCACCTGCCAAGTCTCAAAACCATGATCCTGTCAAGTACAATATAATGTATTTGCCCACTAGGCCACTCAGCACTGAAGTGCAACAGATGTTTCCATACACATATCCTAAGTGCTAGTGACACACTGCTTGTACATATAATGGGAAAAATGACAGCATACTTGGGACTGTGATGCAAACAGCAAACCAGTACAAAGCCAAATAAATATTGATGTATGTATGTGAGGCATAGGATATCAAGTAGAGCTGATAACTGCACACACTGTTGCATAATGTCGACAGTTGTGCCTCCAACTTATGGCATGGTTTTCACAAAACCTATTCTGTGTGCTGAAGTACTGGCAAGTCAGTACAGATTGAGATTAGAAAATCATGACAGACAGTTCAGTGTCACATGTCATACCCATCCAAACACACATGTTCATGCCAATCCTGTGTAACAGACTGTATGCATGCACATATGTCTTGCAAATACACCTACTATAGTATTGACTCAGTAGCTCAATCTGTCACATTCTTAGCATGCTTTAGATTTTGCCACCCACAGTCCTGGCTTCCATTCCAGTCTGTTGCATGTCCAGTACATGATTGTCAATACAACAAATAACTGACTGAGCCATGCAAGTTTAAGCAGAACCAGTTGCTGTTACTGCAGTCATTCCTAGCATGCTGTACATTTTGCCTCCTACAGTCCTGGCTTCCATTCCAGTCTGTTGCATGTCAAGTACATGCTTGTCAAAACAGCAAATAAATGACTGAGCCCTGCAATTTGAAGCAGAACTGGTTGCTGCTACTGCAGTAACTGCCACCCATATTAGCACATCAAAGGCCTGTAGGTTGGGATGTACTTCATAAATATGTATAGGTGTCTTAAATGTCACCTATCACTATCTGGATGGCACTCTTACATAACATATGTATCTGAGGCACATGCCTCACCTGGACTGTTATGGGTACCCTCACCCTGGCTATGATGTCACAACAGAGCTGACACTGCTCCCTCACTGACATATACAGCTTGCTGTCCCACAATGTGTTCACAATCCCCAGTATGACTCCTGGGCAGAATGCAGCAGCTGCAGCCTGCAACATATGTGGCAGTAAGTTCAGCTACCTGCTACAGACCTACCATACCTCTCGAACGCCTAGAAGAGGAGATCCACACAACACCCATACATAAAGGGGTGGGGGCAAATGGTCAAGTGACAGAGACATGTGTCACAGTCTTCCCCTACAAACATACACAGCTGATAGACCAGCAGCTACTGCAGCAGCATGCATATTGTGATGCAAATGGCATACGTCACTCACATCTGTCTGTCCCCTTACTGACCTCAACCCACATTGTTAAACAGTAAACTGCCACATAATCAGAAAGTATGTTCACAACATCAAACATAGCATGCCAAGCTGTGGACATACCACACTTCAATAATGTACATCTCACAGGCCAGGAAAAGGATCAAGGCCTATATGAAGGCCTTAAATATAGCACTCTGGTGCCATGCCATTGGCTAATGAAAATGCAACCCAGCTGTTCTGGATACCATTAGCAAGTGTGAGCCACAGATTGGTGCACAGGCACTCACCTGTTTGTGAGCATTACCTACAAAAGGCAAGCTGCTGCCTATGGTAAACAGATCTCTGACTTTCTTTACAAAAACAGACTGTGAGAATATAAGCATTATACTACATGATTTCAGCACATAAAGGAGAACAGCACTATACCAGGTATGTAATAGAAGTCCCCATGTAATGGGATGCAGATGGGAGGATGCAGTTATAGGAAATAGGGATTACAAAGTAGGTCTGTAGTACATATTTTGAAATGACATATTGCTGTTAGTCAGCTGTCCAGCACCTACAGGCTTCCCTTATGGTTCTGTCTGCTGTGACATAGATCACAGATTTGGCCCTCTGAGTCCCTCCATCAATGGTGGGCTCATGTACAAATGCTATAGGACTGTGTTTTACACAATAGTGACAGTAAGTACTGGTGGATACAGCTGGCATATCACATGATGTACTGTCAGTCAGCTCCTCTCAGTCTGTGAATGTCACACAGGCATACTTCAAACATTGTCCAGGTGTCCCTGACTGTTGCTGATGTACTCTGGCTAGGTCACTGTATAGTCCACACCCATATCTCATTGCTTAAGAGCTATGTCTAGCATACCTGTTGACCCCCTAATGCAGGACAGCAGGTTATAGCCAGTAATAGTGGGGGGACACAGGCCCAGCCTCAGTGACAGGGTGTACATATTGAGCACCTACAGAGAGAATACCCTACAGCACATTTGCAGTGCTACCTGTCATTGGGTCACACACATCTTGTGGGACTGTCTCTATACACTTGTAGTACCACTCACTTATTTGTTGGATGGTGGCTGTATGACATGGTACTGGGATGTTGCTCATAGGGGACACACCACAATAGATGACAGTAATGGGTGTGGAGACATAACAACACAGTTCATCACGGCACACAGGGCCATAACCGGTATACCTAGGCTCATAGGAGTTTACTAGGCAATTGGCCCTGAAGCCCTCACAAGCCTAGCCCAGATTTTAGCCCATGTTTGGGAAAGTCAGCACTAGATGCCCCATCCCAACAGGGACACAGGTGGTATCCCAAGGGTATATGTCCTCTTTGCTATCCAGTTATCCAAGCTTCTCTTAAAAAGGGAAAATAGGTACTCTGCCTGATGTGGACAGGATGTCCATTCCACAGTTGGGTAAATTTCTGGGGCACACATCTGACCTGCCAACAAGTCCTGTTGATGTCACACACCAGGTTGAGGGTGCATGTGTGGGTTACTCGAGTGGAGCTTGACTTGTGGATGTGCAGCATTCCCATCAAAGTCTGTGATTGCCTTGTATGCCAGAAAGAGGTCACCTCTGAGGAATCTGTGATGAAACTGGGCAGAGGGTTAGGGTTATCAGCCTATCTGTGTATGATAGATGTTTGAGCCACTAGTATTCCTGGTGTGGAACCTCTGTGGTCTCCACAGGTGCTGCATGTGCTTTGTAAAAAAGTACATGATAAAAGTGGCATTATATTCAATAATGGGCCTTATTAGGGAGGAATACAGGGATGTTATGACCCCCAGGTCCCTGGATGAGATACCCTTTCGTATGAGGTGGGCCATGTAGAAGGCTTTCCTTACAGTGGAAGCAACATGGTGGTTAAATGTCATGGTGCCATCAACCTGTGTTCCCAAATCCTTCATGAATGATTTTGTGCTTAAGACATTGTTAGTAATGTGATAATTTGTGAGGATGTCACTCTCCCCAAAGGGGTGATGCTGGATTTTGTGATATGCAGCCTGAAGCCATGTGTCTGTCACCACTCATGTGTCTGTTTGAGACCCTCTTGGTGGATGTCCATATCTCTAGGGGATTTGGTGACAGCACCCAGCATCCAGTATTTTGAAAACATGGTCGGACATAGCCTACTGGTTGTGCTGTGCACCTCAGAAGAGTAAATCACACATAACAGAGGCCCCAAGACTGAACACTGGGTTATGCCACTAGTTACAGTTCTACTGCTTGAGGTGGCTTCCCCTATATTGAGTAGGTGGGTGCTGTCAGTGCACCAGTGTGCTACTCTTCTAGTAACATATGGATTGATGCCTAGTTGAGAGTGTATATCTATTATGGCCAAGTGGGGATTACTGTGAAAGTCTTCAGTTAGATCAAGGCAGGCAGTCTACACTATCCCCCCCTTATCCATGGCTTTGGTGACTGTGTCAAAGAAGTCAACCAAATGTAACAGACATGATTCCCCCCTTAACAAAGCCAAACTGTGTGTGATCAAATGTGTGGAGGTTGCCAGTATCCTTGGTAATGAGGCCACGGAACAGATTATCATGAACCTCATTACCAATATCCTTGGCAATGAAGTTCATGATAATCTGTTCCATGGTCTTACAGATCAGACTAGTTAGGCTAATGGGTCTATAATGTGCCAGATCAGTGAATGCAATACTTTAGTGTAAAGGGATGACAGTAGCTGTCCACCACTTGGCTGGGACAAAGGTGGGATTTGAGCTTTGGTTGAATACAGTGCCTAATGTTGCTGCAGGTTCATGCTTGAGATCATGTAGGATGCATCCTGCAATGTGACTGGGACCCATGGAGGCTATGTTCCATGACTTTGAGATGGCAGTGATGACCTCTTCCCTAGATATGGGGATGTCTGTCATTGTCCATGTTGGAGTGAATGACTTGAGACGTACCTCCCTGGACTACATGAAAAGAGACATGGAAGAGCTCTCGTATCATGTGGCCCAGGCAAGTATGACCAGAGCCCTGAGTAGCATCCTGCCTTCACCCAGAATGATACCACAGTATAAGAACAAAATGATTGACTTCAACAACTGGCTAAGCTTCTGGTGTCATTCAAAGGGGATCTAGTATCTGTCTGCCTGGGACGACATGACCAACAGACCACGATGCTTTGCCAGAGATGGTCTGCACCTGTCAACCCTGGGATCCATGTTAATGGCTAAGGATCTTGCCACCCCCATAGTGCCTTTTTTAGGCAAGGTTCAAAGGACAAAACCACCACCATAACAGGTACAAGCATGCAAAATCTGAAGGTAATGCTACTCAATGCTACAAGTCTAAATCTCAAAATGCATTCTCTTGAGGCAGTCCTAAAACTGGAGAACATTGATATCTGTGCAGTAACTGAGACCTAGTTCAAGGCTCCAGAGATCATTCCTGCAATACCAGGCTACAAGTCATACCACAGTTTTTAGCCACCAAAACAGGACTGAAACACTGAAGGTGGAGGAGTGTCGATATTCACCAAGGATATTCGCACCACCAGGCTAGTTGCCCAACACAATGCATCCAAAATTCTCCAGGTGCAACTAACACTAGGTAAGACTGCAATCCAAACTGTAGCTTGCTACAGATCCCCCACCATGCCCCAAGATTCTCACTACAGCTTTCTAAACATACTGGAAAATATTAAGATACAACCAAACACCCTAATACTGGGTGATTTCAACTACCCTGCCTTTAACTGGAAAAACTACTCGTGTATCAACACCTTTGCCCAATGGTTCTTGGAATTCATACATTCCAATGCCCTGGGTCAACTAATTCATAGTCCCACCAGTGGCTCCAATATCCTAGACCTGGTCATTACCAACATGGGAAATCGCTGCTCCACACCTACGGTCACCCCCTCGTTGGTCAGGTCAGACCATAAGCTAATCACTCTTGACATCCACATCCTTCCCCTACCCCCCAGTAAGGAAACCTCTGTAAAAAACTCCAAAGCCAACTTTATGCTACTCAAGTCATTAGTGACAAACTTCATGACATCCATGCAGATGGGAACTGAAAGTTCGACTGCTGAATCCTACAATAAGGCACTGTATGAGCACATCAACTCGTGCATCGTGCCATCCCAGATAGAACCAAGATGCTCTCCTCCAAAAAAAGAAGCAAATCTGATGGTCCCCTACCATAAACAAACTTTACAACAAAAGGAAGAAACTGTTGCAGAAAAGAGGAGAATCCCAAGATACAAAAAACTCCCTTACCAGCCTCAGTAAGAAGCTGAGATCCCTCATAAAATCCTCCAAAGCAAGCTCTGAAAATAAAATTGCCAAAGGTTCCAAAGACAACAACAAGGCATTCTATAGCTATGTCAAGAATCTAAATGGCAATGCTCAGCTCTCCTCTGAGCTATAAGAGAATGGCATTAAATATACTGATCACAAGAATATTGCCAATATCCAGGCAGATCGATTCAGTGCCAACTACACTCCCATCTCACCCCCTAAATGGCCCATCTCAATACCGAAAGATTGCCAAATTCTGGTAATAATAGCCACACAGGTAAAAAATGTACTCTCAAAAGCTAAGAATACAGCATCCATGGGACCAGATGACATCCCAAGCTGTGCACTACATAAACTACAAAATGAACTGGCACCTCACCTAAGTGTCATGTTTTATCATAGCCTCACCTCAGGATTCATGCCCACTGAGTGTCGCACAGCTACAGTTATCCCACTCCACAAGGGGGATCCACCTTGGATCCTGGGAACTACTGCCACATCAGTCTGACGAGCCTGATCTGCAGGGACATGGAATGTATTATCATGAAACTTATAAACAAAGACATTGGCAACCTTCAAATACTGGACCCCAAACAGTTTGGGTTCATGAATGGCCAATCCTGTATCCAGAACCTGACTGACTTCTTCAAATCAGTCTCCAGAGCTGTAGACAAGGGTAAGGCAGCCCACACTGCCTATCTGGACCTTGTCAAGGCCTTCAACACCATCCCTCACTCTGGAATCATAGATAAACTTATTAAGCTGGACATTATCATTACGTCACTCGATGGGTTGCCAACTAGCTTACTGACAGAACCCACGCTGTAAAAGTAGCTGACTCCAAATCCAGCTCCAGACAAGTAACAAGTGGAGTACCACAAGGTTCAGTCCTGGGACCACTCATGTTTGGCATCTACTTCTCTGAAGTACAGGCTAACACTAAGGGACTCTGGCTAACAAAGTTCGCAGATGACTGCAAACTGGGAGCCATTATTGAATCTCCAAATGATGTGGATATTCTACAAAAGGGCCTTACAGAAACAGATGCTTGGTGCCAGAGTCATGGGCTCAAGCTCAATGCCAAGAAATGTATAGTTATCCCCTTTGGGAAAAAAACATGTACCTGTGAATTACCACATAGGTGGCAGTACACTAAACACCGAAAGTGTGATAAGAGACTTAGGGACACAGGTGGACAGTGGTCTCACCTTCGATAACCACATCACCACAACAGTCAGAAAATCTTTCTATGTGGCACACCTCATCACTAAGGGCTTTTAATCCAGAAAAAGGAGGTCATTGTCCCACTGTAGTCATCCCTCATTAGACTCATTATAGAATACAATTCCCTGTTTGGTATGTACCTCTCAAGACATCTGCAATAACTGGAAAGGCTGCAGAAATACCTCACTAAAAGAATCACAGGCCTAAATCAGATGCCCTATGCTGACCATCTAAAAAAACTCCAGCTATACTCTGTTGCATATTGTCTACTCAGAGGCGATCTCTGCTTAACATACAAGGCAATGTTAAACCCAGAGCTGTTGGACATGCTATACTTAAAGAAATCCCAATCCCTCACAGCCACATGCTCCAGGGATCTAAACCTTGTCATCACAATGAACAAAACATGCTGGAGGGATAGGTTCCTGACCCAGAGACTCCCCAGACTCTTTGAAATAGACTGCCATACATGTCAAGCAGAGCGCCTCTTTGGCCCTCTTCAATAGGAACCTTGACGATTGGATGGGAGATAGAAAATTCACGTCAGTCACCCTGCTAGACGTAGGTCAGGGAATTAAATATTGTGAGAAGAAATAGCCAGGGGATTGTTATGGCTAGGCTTGTATAGGCCCTAGGGTACCAACCTATGAACCTATAAACCTATTATGTACTGATGGGGCGACAGGGGGTGAAGCTTTCTCTGACTCTGTCAGGCAGCAAGTTTGGTATATCTATACACTTGTATATCTGGTGCCCTTGACCACCACTTCTAAGCAGATCTGGGTGCTTCCTTTGAGGTTGCAGACATATGTGAAAAAGGAGATATACTGTCTGTAGTGGATGTCACCAATATGGGCTCGGAGTTTGCTTTGAAGGATTTCAGTAGTGCTCTTATTTGCTTGTTCAGGCCAAGGAGACATTGCTACAAATTGGGCACCTGCTCCTTCTTAGTCTTGGACAGCAATATTTCACTCCTGTTATAGAGTCTATTTATTGCAGATGTCCACCAGACAGGTTTACTTATCCTTGCAGAGGATGATGTAGTTCTGTCGGGTATGCCTGACAACATACATCTATACAAATGCACGTATAGTGCTTTGGTGTATTTGTGGATATTGATGCCAGTTCCTACAGAGGGAGTGGGGCAGAGGGCTGTGAAGCTGTTTATACCATCCCTCAGGAGGTTGTAATCAACTTTGGAGATGTTTGTATGTCTGAACCTAGCTAGATAGGTACTGTGGGAGATGATGACTGCAAACATGACCACTTTATGGTTGGTTTTACCACAGAGGATGATATTGTAGGGATGCTGCAGTGGTTACCCATGTTGTTTAGTATTGAGTCCAGCAGATCTACACCTCGTGTGCGGGTAGCAACTAGCTGTTCCAAGGTGTTTGCATTGTCAAATTCCATGAATTTCTGCGCATTTGTGTGCTGGCATAAGTATTTCTTCCAGTCTATGTTTGGGTACTTGAAGTCACCCAGGATCAGAGTAAACAGTGGAATCCTGATAGAGTTGAACGAGTTCATATATTCAGAATGGGGTTCCTGGTCCCATGTGGGGGCTGGTGGCTAGCTATGACTTGAATAGGAGTCTTGCCAATGGTTAACTTCACTTGAAGTGTCTCCTGTATATCTTACTGTTTGACCAGCCTGGAGGTGTAGGTGAGGTCTTTCATATATAGTGAAACCTCAAGTCCCTTGGCTTTACTGTCCACACCTTGGTGTCTGACTGTATGATAGGATGGGTGACCATGTAAGGCTGGAGTGCTCTCTGCAGCTTTGAACCATGTGTCTGTGACTGCACACATGTCAGCATTTTCCAGGGTTAAGACTGGTTGCAATGTGTGCCGATTCATAGTATTTAGCAGCATGGCCTTCAATTTGTGATTTGTTGACAGTTTCATGTTGTTAGTGTTAACGTCACCACTTTTCTTAATAAAGGCACTATGGGGTGACATAAATCATGGCCAGAAGCCTGAAGGCTAGGTGAGACAGATAGAGGCCATCTCTGGCAAAGCATCATGGTCTGTTGATCATATCATCCCATGGTGTCATGTACTGGATCCCCCTGGAATGGCACCAGAAACCAAGACAATTGTTAAGGTCAATCCTTTCCTGATTGTATTGTGACATAATTCTGGGTGAAAGCAGAATTCTGCTTAAGGCTAGGGACATACCTGCCCAGGACACATAATCAGCGGGCTTAATCATGTCTCACATTATATAGTACAGGGAGGTACGTCTAGGTCTGGCATGCCAACATGGACTATGACAGACTCATAAGAGTACCTGTTGTTGAGAGACAGCAGTGCCTATGTGATATGGCAGATTCTGGCACTTGACAGACAAGTAACCGGGACCTTCTCCATATACAACCTGGTGAGAAGCACATCTGTGTGTCTCACAATGGAATTTCCTATGACTAATATGTTTGATTTATGCTGATGCCTTAGTGAGTGTGGAATACAGGTAAGTGGCTATGCATGATATGTGGTGTGCAGAGCTGTGGAGTTCATGTGTGTTTTTGCTTTGGAGGTCTCCTTTTTTGGGGGATGATTATGTTGAGGACCACCGCATATGTGGGTGTGTATTGTGTAGGTGTGGGTGTTGTGTGAGGTGTACTGATTGTGCTGCCAAACTTTTTGGTGCCAGATATGTAGGCTTGAGAGGGAGAGAGCATGGACAGTAGGTTCCTAATGTCATTGCATCTCTCAAAATTGTGTTCCTTGGTGATATTTGTAGATGGTTGCCCTGTACATGAGGAAGTTGCTACTCTGTATCAGGATGCCCATATCAACCAGACTGGCAAGGGAAACTGTAGGACATTGTCTAGCCATATTTTTCAGAATCTGAGGGAGGAAGGTCAGGGAGACTGAAGGGGTTGGCCTACAGCCTAGGTGCTTAAAAAAATGTAGTAGGCTTACACTACTGCATGCAATGTAGACAAGCTATAAACAACCAGTAATAGGTGCAACAGAAAAGATGTAGTTGAACACCTTAGAGAACATGCAGCAAGTATCAGGTAACAACAGGATGAGGAGAGAAATGCATGATATAGTGCCACTATGTTGCTGATAGCCACATACATGCTGTGGTGAGAGATGGCAGGGTATGATGTGGGAGTAAGCAGAGGATAGTGTTGGCAAATGTGGATGTGCAGGGTGTGTACATAATGCAGAGCAATGTATGTGGTCCTATGACATGTTCTCCTCTTCCTCTCTTTCAGGAGTGATGTACAGATGGAGAAACCCACCTTTTTCTGCAGCTGAGAATGAAGTCATAGGTGACAGCCTCAACCTGCATCATGCCATCCTGCTGTTGAGGAGTTGCCATAATCAGGAACAACACACTGCTCTGTGGTCATCAATAAATCACATTGGGCTACAGGAAAGAAACTATGAGCAGGTCCAACATTGGGCTACCGACATGATAAATGCTGCACGGCAAAGGGCCGCAGCTGTGGCCAGGGGCTGTGCTGGCACTGGTGGAGTTTCTGCAACACAGAAATCTTGGCCACAGAAGACTTCCTGGCAAACCTGAGTTCAGCCACCAGCTCTCAAGCATCCATTACCCCATATATCATGGAGGTGAGTGGCACAGCTTCCACAGCAGAGGAGAGTCTAGGTAGGCCTCCTGTGGTCATCACTTTAATACTGTAGTAATCATAGTGGCAGCCTCTGCACACCTGTACATGGGTGTCAGGTCAATCTGCATTTGGGCGGGTTGTAACATACATGTGTGCACACATACTCAGAATGCCAGCATCAACAATGTGGGCAGTATCACAGTTTGTATTGTACATATTGATATATGCACATATTATCCTGTACCAATGCTACATTTGTGTTTGCTGACAATACCTCCCCCCACAATTCAATAGTTACATCTGGTATGGCTGGAGTCCAACATCCTGTAGCCGGTGAGTGTGAAACTGTTTTATTATGGTTCATCTATACCCTAGGAATGTTAAGGGCTGCCAGTTTGCCATGGACACAACTGTTAAGCTTATTCATAGTACGATACTTGTATGTTCAGTTGTGGAAAGGTTCACTGCAATGCATTGAATTGGTAATCACAGTAGCATATTTGCAGGAGCTGCAACTTATTTGCACATATTTTTGTGAAGGTGTATGCAGTCTACTATACAGGGAGCAATAGTATGGTGGAGACGGGTGCATTGTGCTTTAGGTGAAAGTCCATCATATACACTGACATGTTGCTTATATTACAGGTGTATAGTACTGGCAACATTAACCAGACATAGCTGCACTGCATGTTGTTAAAGGCCTGTCTTGTCTGTGTCTGTTGTGGTTTGCTTGTGTGCTGTGCATGGGAACAGTAATAAGGTGTGGTTTGTATAATGCAGTTGGGCCACCTCACCTGTGTGTGTGTGTGTGTGTGTGTGTGTGTGTGTGTGTGTGTGTGTGTGTGTGTGTGTGTGTGTGTTTGTGGATCAGCAGACATAATAGTGCATGTATTAATGTAGTCATGTTGTCTTCCTCCTCACAGGTGACTCTGGGGTTTGGAGTCTGTCCCTCTCACAACCTGATATCAGTGTCTCATCAGACTCTGATGATGATGGTGGCCATTGTGAGGCACAGGTGGGGTTGTTGGGGGCTGAATTTGTCCCATGGTTTGACATTCTACTTCCTCCCCCAATGTCCCTGGACACAGTCAGTATGCCCACACATACCCTGTCCCCTGCAGCCACAGATATTGGACAGTCAGAGGGTGGTGGCATTGAACAGGAGAGTTTGGTGACTATGGCATCTGTGACTGTAGACACTAGCCATAGCCAGAAAGCTGGCAAGGTTCCACACAGGCAGATTGACAGGAATGCTCAAAGGAGGACTGCTGCTTATCCAACACCTATCACAGGTGTCACATCATGAGTCACTCGAAGCATGTTTTGGTCCATCATGGAGGCACAGACACATTCTGAATGCAATACCAGATGGATGCTTAGGATCATGGATGCATCACTGTCTGCCATCCATGACTACATCCACAACATTGGTGACACTATGCATCATTTCACCAATGTAGTGGACAGACAGTGGGGTGAGACATTGTCAGTCCTTAACTGCACATTGTCTGTGCTGAAACATGTGGTGGGAGTAGAGCATCAGACACATGGATGTAGGTCAGCACTAACATCAGCTGATAGTCCATGTGGCCATGCACTGTCAAGCTCCTATAGTGGCAATATCACCAGCACTATAGTAGGGAGGCTGCTGTCCACACCATGACATGGCAGGCCATGGGCATGTGGTCCTGGGTGGTCCCATGAGGGACATAGACCCAACAGACACTAGTCACTGTCACCAATAGTACCACATCTGACTCTGGGCATGGTAGTGCTAGTGCCAATCCTGGCAGAGCCATTTCCCATGTTCGTGGCCAGAGACGGTGAACTGTACATTCTGCCATGTACGTTCCACAGCTGTCCAACATACCCTTGTGTAGGGCTAGCACATGGCTTGACTATGTATGTGCACACACTCACACATCACTGTCACATGCAGGTCACCAACAGACACACACAGCTCCTCTCCATGGCCCAGCTGACCAGCACCCCTCTAGACACACACACACATATGATATCAACTGTGTGGTACAACCTAGGCCTTTGGCAGCCCCCACACCAGACCCTGTGCCTGTGATGATACCTGTACCACATCCCTGTCACCCATACCATCAATGCAGGACATGCAAATATGTGTCTGATGCACAGGGTGACTATAGTACATTTAATGACAGTTTGTAGTTTAGTAGTGTTATGCCCTGTAAATTGCTGTCTGCTGGTATGATTCATGAGTATACATCAAGTGTAGGTGCCTTTGTTCCATGATGCTGTATTGGTGGTAATATTGTAGACCGACACCCACACATTTTACTGTTTCTGTTTCAGGGGTCTGTGTGTCAACGCTGTGGAGAGCTGGTGCCAATACAGTGGCTCAGGATAGCATGGTGGCAATGCAGAAATGGACTTTATCAAGGTACAGCTGTATATGTGCATGGTTACCTAGGTGCATATGTGTAGAACAGTGTGTCAGTGATAATGGGGGTAGACAGCATAATCTTGCATGCATACCCTGTGACACAGCATGCTACTCTTGATACATATCACCTGAGAGTTCAGTAGGATCATAGGCTAGCCATTAGTTTATCCCGAGAAAGAAACATCAGTCATCACCTGTTGCCCCTGTCAATGCGGGACACAGGTGGGACTCCTGGGACAGAATTGTGTTTTCCCATCAAGTTATCATGGTTGCACTTGAAGAGGGTCAGCATGGTGCTCTGTTTGACAAGTGTATTCCTGAGACAGAGCAGCCTCTGGAAGTCAAATCTGTCTCTCTCACAGGTTGTGTTGATGTCGCATATTAGATTCAGTCCTGTCATGCAGGTAATGCTCAAGGAGTTAGACTTATGGATATGGGACAGCTGTAGTAGGGCAGGGTCCAACATTACCTTGTAGGCATGACAAAACCCACCTCTGAGCAACCTGTCTCATACCGAGTGGAACAATACTGATTTGAGCCTGTCATCATGGGACAGGTGTTGAAGGCCATGGATTACCTTTGAGAGGTATTTCCATGGTCTTTCAAGTTTGTGAAGATGTCTGGATAGGTACATACCAAATGGGGTGTTGTAGTAAAATATTGGTCTACAGAGTGAGGACTATAAAGAGGTAATGACCACCTTTTTTCTGGATGCAATCCCTTTATCTATGAGATGAACCACATACAAGGCTTTTCTGACCACTTCCGCTACATGATAGTTGAGTAGGAAATTGTTATCAACCTGAGTACCCAGGTCTCTCAACACATTGTGTGTATAGGACCATTGATGTGATAAACAATGGGGCTGTGTGTTTGCTGAATTATATCATGATACAGTTTTTTGCTTTTAGCTTGAGTTGACCTTGGCACCAGTCCGTAGTTGATGTAAGATCCTCTTGCAGTATGTTAACATCATTTGGGGAGTCAGTGACATACAACACCCAACTTACAGTCATCCACAAACTTGGTCAGTACGGTGAAGGCTGCCAGCTAGCTAGAATTTTGTAAATAATTATGTGTCATTTGTGAATAGCAATATGATTTGTATGCCTGCCCTAGAAATGCAAGAAAACTGTATGTTCTGTACTAAGCTTCAAGATTGTAACCACAGTGCACCCTGCTGGAAAATAGCAACAATGTGTATAAACTACATGCCTATGCAAATGTATGTGTTGATGGTAAAGGCTGGAATATACATAGTTAACTTGCAAACTCAAAGAAAATAAGTGGAACTTGTTTATGGCTCTTGTTATCTCAGTTTCAGCTCAAAGCAGACACAATGTCTAGAGTTGTAGACTTTCATATTGTCTGGAAACAGGTAATTACAGGTTTCCAAGGTCATTGATTTATGACTTCCAGTTTCAGGCAAGCTTCTAAGAGATAAGTAATTTTCACAGAGACATGTTAAATGTTAAGTTCCTGCTAGCCTGGGAACATAGGCAGAGGTGACAAGAATTATGTAATCTGAAATGATTCAGCAGTAATGTGTATTATTAATTTAAGAACTATCTCAGAGAGTAAGTCAGTGCATTTTGTATTTTGTTATAGATCTGACAACATCACCAGCACTTGCCTTGCTCTGTAAGTAAGTTATTTAGGTTAGAACTGTCCATCGATCCCTTGAAGTAATCAGAATGCTCTACCTACTCCTTTATAGCCAGCAAAATGTGGAGAAGCCATTTCTAATTTGCCTGGCTTCTCACTTGCTTCACAGCCGGTTTTAGAAAGTGAGAGAATACATTTTCAAGAATCTCAATGGCAACACCAAGATCTGCTCTGAGTTATAGCACAAAGGCATGAAAATTACAGAACCAACTGATATTGCCAACATCCTGGCAGATAGGTTCAGTGCTAACCTTACCCCCCACTCACCCCCTAAAGGGCCCAAATCTATACAGGAAGAATGCAGAGTCCCTGTAATCACAACTACACAGGTGAAAGCTGCACTCTCTAAAGCCAAAAACACAGCATCCATGGGACCAGACAACATCCCAGGCTGCGTTTTACACGAACTTCAGAATGAACTGGCTCCCCACTTAAGCACCATGTTCAATAATAGCCTCACATCAGGCTTTGTGCCCACTGAATGGTGCACAGCAACAGTTATCGCACTCCACAAAGGGGGAGCCACCACTGATCCCGGGAACTATAGATCTATTAGCATGATGAGCCTGGTCTGCAAAGCCATGGAACATATCATCATGGAACTCATAAACAAAGACATTGGTAACCTCCAAACTCTGGATCCCACCCAGTTCTGGTTTGTGAAAGGCAGATCATGCCTCCTGAACCAGATCGACTTCTTTGAGGCAGTCACCAAAGCCGTAGATGAGGGTAACGTGGTTCAAACAGCCTATCTTGACCTCGCCAAGGCTTTCGACACCATCCCCCATTCTGGAATTATAGCTAAACTCAATAAACTAGGCATAAATCCCTACGTCACAAGATGGGTTGCCAACTGGCTCACTGACAGAACCCACACTGTAAAAGTTGCATACTCCAAATCTGACCTCAAACCAGTGACAAGTGGAGTACCACAGGGTTCCGTCCTGGGACCGCTCCTGTTTGGTATCTACTTCTCTGAAGTACAGGCTAACACAGAAGGCCTCTGGCTAATGAAGTTCGCAGATGACTGCAAAATAGGAGCCATAGTCAAGTCCCCAAATGATGTGAACATCCTACAGAAGGGCCTCTCTGAGACAGATGCCTGGTGTCAGAGCCATGGCCTCAAGCTCAATGCCAAAAAGTGCAGTGTCATTTCCTTTGGTAAAAACTCTGTATCCATGAAGTACCACATAGACAGCAATCTACTTAACACCGAATGCGTGATAAGAGACCTTGGGACCCAGGTGGACAGTAGTCTCTCCTTTGATAGTCACATCGCCACAGTAGTCAGGAAGTCCTTCTACATGGCACACCTCATCATAAAAGGGTTCTCGTCCAGGAAAAAAGAGGTCATCGTTACCCTCTACCCATCACTCATTAGACCCATTATAGAGTACAACGCCCCTTTTGGAATGTACCTCACAAGACATCTGCAGAAGCTGGAAAGGCCACAGAAGTACCTCACAAAGAGGATTACTGGACTCAAACAAATGCCCTACACTGACCACCTCAAAAAACTCCAGCTTTACTCCGTAGCATATCACCTACTCAGAGGTATCTCTGCCTAACATATAAAACTATGTCAAACCCAGAGCTGTTGGACATGCTACACCTAAAGAAATCCCAATCCCTCCGAGCTACATGCTCTAGGGACCTAAACCATGTCACCACAATAAACAGGACATGCTGGAGGGATAGATTCCTATCCCAGAGACTTCCCATACTCTGGAACAGGCTACCCATCTATGTCAAGCAAAGTTCTTCATTAGCACTCTTCAAGAAAAATCTTGATGAGTGGATGGGAAATAGGAAATACACCTCGGGGATCACTTCTGTGTCTCTGCTCATCAGTGGCACAGGAAAATAACTTTCTTGGGTGGCGTAAACCAGGGAACCTTGTTGGCTAGGCTTGCATAGGCCCTTGGGCTGATAGCCTAGTACCTACCTATGAACCTATGAACAAGCATTTTCAGGCAATAATGCATCCAAGGCTTTATAGCAGACTACTCCAACCATTTCTGCTGATGTGAATAGTGATTTCTTAGAACATCAAAAAACAGTCAACAAGGTAGACCAGGGGATGAAACACAAGAAAATGAAAATGTAACAGCCATTCATGGTAATGTTCTCAATTTATTGGACTATACTTTAAGTCCAACTGAACTGGAAGTGTTAGCTAAAGGATTGACATTTGCTCAGTCATTAGCAGATGATTTAACTGATCTGCTAACTGAGCTAAGATTGTTTGCCAGATCCTTGGACTTAAAGTTATTATTTAAAAATGCTTAGCATACTGATTCAATTTTGAAATGTTCAAGTACTTTTGTGCCTTGTAACACACAGGCTGTTAAAGCTTTTTTGACTATGTGTGAGCAGGATATATATGATGCCTTTTTTATAAAACAGAAAGGAAACAAATGTTACAATTTTACCAAATAAAAACAGAATACATTAATTTCATTATGTGCTAGTGATAAAATTATTATTAAACCTGCAGATAAGCAAGGGATCACAACACATTTATCAGAGATACGTAGGAATATTTCAACTAATGCTCTAGCAAAGCATATATCTAGCAAGGGATGACAATACAAGTTTAAATTTAGAATTTTACAAGTTATTTATGTGAATAATAGTGGGGGGTATTATAAATAAGATAGAGATGTCTGAATATAAATGGATAAATTATTTTTGAGCTGACTACTTTTCAGGACTTAACACCAGTGTTAGCATCAAATCAATTTTAAAAGACAAGCATGATGTTATTTAAAGTATATTATATATGTTTTAATTTGATATTTCTTTTTGTTGTTGGGCACTTTAAATTGTTAATTGATTGTATGAGCTGATTGGCTGCTTATCATTTATAAGGTCTGTAGAAGTCTTGAGTTTTCTACACTGTTGAAGAGTTTTACTAGAAAGCTTTGTCATTTGTTTTATTAAAAAGTTATAGAGCATTGGACTTCTGGTTTTATTCTGCGGTTTGATATACATTTGTACTTTGATGTCCTTTAACTGTTTAGGTAATTTTTATGCATATTGTGGTTGACTTGTTGGTATCACCTGTAGTACATTCTTTATCTTTGAATATGCAGCCTGAACGCTTTTTTACTAATACTGCCCTAATACATGCTGCCCAATGGACTGTGGGCAGAACTGACAAAATACGTGGATTTTTAACAGTTGATAATAATCTGCTTCTTACTCTGTGTGTTACTATTCCTGAAGACATCTTTCCAGCTTCAACTGATTTCTCTACTACTACTGAAATAAGTAAGTGGCAACAGACTTTAAAGACTTTACAGTTTAAGACCGAGCAGTATAAAAAAACTACAATGGCAAAGACTCAGTTTTAGTGTTTTTCTACAAGCCTGCATTGTCCCTAGAGGCTTAATGGTTACTAAAATGCTAATGTATAGGAACAAATATCAAGAACTTTTATTGAAATGGCAAGAACTGAATTTGCAGCTCAGCATTGAGTATATGCAACTGATGAATGATTTTTTTCTGTAAGTACAAAATAGAATTGGTTGCAGAGATCGAGAGTTTAGAAGATAATGTCATGAATTCTCCTCAATGCAATCTAATCTCAATGGACTATGAGAAGCTATTGGACCAGTTAAAATTTTTTGAAAATCGTTTAATTGCAATTAAGGGAAGGAAGTTGCTATGTGACATTAATTTTTTCAACATTTTTTCATGGCCAAGAGTAACACATCCAATCGGAGAACATGGTCTGGTAGGAACCGACCAATTAGATGTTGGAATCAAAGATATTCTGCCCAACCATGCAGAACAAATTAGAAGTGAAGATCCTGTGTTTGAATTTAATGTCTGTGTGGTTAGAACTGTCCATCAATCCCTTGAAGTAATCAGAATGCTCTGCCTACTCCTTTAGAGCCAGCAAAATGTGGAGAAGCCATTTCTGATTTGCTTCACAGCCAGTTTTAGAAGGTGAGAGAATACATTTACAAGCATTTGCAGGCAATAATGCATCCAAGTCTTTATAGCAGACTACTCCAACCACTTCTGCTGATGTGAATGGTGATTTTTTAGTACAGGGGTCCTTTTGTTTACAGCAACTGGTAGCAGTAAGGGACAAAATTAGAGGGAGAAGCAACAATCAGGAAAAGAACAAGGAACAGAGAGGAGGATTACTAGAAATTTCAAAAAACAGTCAACAAGGTAGGCCAGGGGATGAAACACAAGAAAATGAAAATGTAACAGCCATTAATGGTAATGTTCTCAATTTATCAAACTATACTTTAAGTCCAACTGAACTGCAAGTGTTAGCTAAAGGATTGACATTTGTTCAATCAGTAGCAGATGATTTAACTGATCTGCTAATTGAACTACAATTGTTTGCTGAGTCCTTGGACTTAAAGTTATTATTTAAAAATGCTTAGCATACTGATTCAATTTTGAAACATTCAAGTACTTTTGTGCCTTGTAATACCCCAATTGTTAAAGCTTTTTTGACTATCCCCCAGATTGACTAACTCAAAAATACAGAAGTCTTCCGGGATGACAAATACTACACTTTATTATTGTAGAATGATAAAACAATAAAACTAGTAAGTCCAAATGAAATGAAGCACTTTTCGTTTAGCACAATGGCTAAACTTCTTCAGATTTAAAATCATAGTTAAAATGCACTTTGTTTGTATATCTACGTATCAGGCTTAATTAGACTTAATTAAACATGTGACCAAGTCCAATTAGTTTTTTAAAAACATACAACTATGTAGTACTCAACTAAATATACAAAAACACATAAAGGTAGTATATTTATATATATATATATATATATATATATATATATATATATATATATATATATATAAAAATGTATGAGAAATGTATAAGATATTTGAAAAAGAATATATTGTATGACAGCAGATTATTTAAATAAATAAGTTGTGTATGTACCATTAGTAATAATGTGAAATTGAACTACGGCCTACTTTCATACAATATATTCTTTTTCATATATCTTATACATTTTTCATACATTTTTAGATATATATAAATATACTACCTTTATGTGTTTTTATATCTTTAGTTGAGTACTACATAGCTGTATGATTTTAAAAAATTAATTGGACTTGGTCACATGTTTAATAAAGTCTAATTAAGCCTGATATGTACATATACAAAAAAGTGCATTTTTAACTATGGTTTTAAATCTGAAGAAGTTTAGGCATTGTGCTAAATGAAAAGGGCTTCATTTCATTTGGACTTACTAATTTTATTGGTTTATCATTCTATTATAATAAAGTGGAGTATTGGTCATCCCGGAAGACTTCTGTATCTCCGGATTTAGCAAACCCTGCACGGTGTGCAGGACTAGAGCAGGAGCTCCAGCAGGTAATATGTCTGTCGTGCGATCCAGGAATAAGCTGTAGGGATGTGCATGAGTGCTCCTGCACTAGTCCTGCATGGACTCAGGTCCCGCATGCAAATTAACCTATTTGTAGGAGAAATCCATGCAAATGAGGTGAATTTGCAATCCAGGAAGCAGGAAGCTGGCCGTGCAGGACTAGTGTAATCTGCAGAAATGTACTCCGCCAGTAACAGAGTACATTTCTGCAAACTACAAAACAGAGCCATGACAGCTCCAAATAAAGGGTGGATATTATGTAGAAAGCATGCCAATGGCCAAATATAAGGCCATTGGCATGGAAAACAGTTGCAAAAGAAAAAAAAATTAACTTTTATATTTTTTTAGCTAATCACGGCTGTTTAAGCATAAGGCAGCTGCGCGCAAATGGGATCAGGTGAAAAATAAGAAAAAAAAAACTAAAATAAGCATTCTAACCAAAATCACTATTTTGCCATTGTACTCAATGGCAGGCAGAAGACAACATGGCCAGTGAATAGTGGTTGCTAAGGGGGGAGGCTCAGTGTGGGACCTGTAACTATGCATCAGCAGGCAATCCTATGCAAATGAGGGGAATGATACTGACTCCCAGATTTCCCCTGCATGCTAGTCAGCACCCAACAGTGTAAGAGCAGGAATAGCTTAGTGCAAACCTAGGAGTTGGCTAACATCATAGAAGGGGTGTGTCAAGCATACTGTAAGCAGATTGGAGCCCTGTGGCTCAGGTTTGCCCTTAGCTTAGCAGAGCTAAGCAAGGGGGTGTGTCTGAGGCTGCCTAGCACTCTTTACATTGTCTAAGTGGGTGCATGTGCCGCTCACCAGGTTTTAAAGGAAAAAAAAGTAAACCAGGAAATAACAGCTATATGCACATTTGAGCACTATGTTTGCACAGCACTTTCCCGGACTTAAACAGGAAGGCAATGGGAAGGGAAAACAACAGTAGGAAGTTAATCTAGGAGAACTAGCATAGCTGGCAGGTGAAATGTATCAGCATTAGCCAATTACACAAGCAGCAGACCAGCCCAGCCCAGAATACTACTATAAACTATGTAAACACCTTTCCCTCTTGTTTTTGCCACATACTCTACACCACCGGTGTACACAAGCGGGGAACTTTTAACAAAAAAAAAAACAACAAAATGATAGGGGCTGCAATAGCTATCATGCAGCAACATGTGGAAGAGGTTGAGGGTGGTGAGGATGTGAATGCTGTCAACCAACCCACAGTGAGGAGATGAAGAAGATTGTACAGACCCAGGGTAACCTTCCAGGGGCTACATGAGCTGGAGATAGTGGAGCACTATAGGGTGGACAGGGACCTCCTACAGCAAATTGTTGAGCTGTGCCAGCCACACCTCACACACAGAACTGACAGAGGGGAACCCATCCCAGTGAATACCAAGGTATGTGTAGGTCTAAGAATACTAGCTACAGGTACATTCCAAAGGCCAACTGGGGATACCATGGGGATCTCACAGGCATCAGCATCCAGGGTACTCCACCAGTTCCTGGATGCCATGTCAGCACATGCTGGTGAGTAGGTATATTTCCCCAACACCCATGAGGCATGGCCAGCAATATGCATATGTTCCACCAAATAACAGAATACCCTGAGATAGTGGGTGCTATAGACTGCATGCACATAAGCATCAAAGCACCACCCGGTGAGCAGGGTAGGGTCTACATCAACCGCAAGGCCTTCCCCTCCATCAACTGCCAGGTCATGGTCAATGCCCAGGGCATACTAATGAATGTGTGTGCTGGCTGCCCTGGAAGCTATCACGATTCCCACATCTGGCATCTGATGCAACTGTACCATAGATTTGCCAATGGGGACATCCCTTACGGTCACCTAGTGGGGCTGCTGGGTATACACTGGAGCCATAGCTGATGACACCCATCAGAAATGCACACACATCCAAACAAGAATTCCATAATGAGGCACACGCACAGACCAGAATTATAATAGAGCATGTGTTTGGGATGCTCAAATCATGGTTCCAGTGCCTGGACACATCCGGTGGAGCCTTGCAGTACTCACCAGCTACATGTACTCAAATTGACATCATATGTGCCATGCTACACAATATGATCCTGTGGAAACAGCTGCAGCAGGAACAGCATGGGGCAGGTCCACACAGTCCCCCACCATTGCCAAGGCCTGCACAGGCACAGAGTGACTTGTAGAAGGAACAACCTGAGCCTGCTCCAGTAGGCAAAAGGAGGCATGCCCAGTATGCCCTGGCCTTGGCAAAGAGGCAGCACATAGCACATACACTGACACAGAAGGGACCCAGGGAATGGCACCTCTCTCTGACTCACAAATACAGTAAAAGGGATGCCAAACATGACACTACCTGTGCCCAACCATGTGTAGGGAGTGTACTATGTGCATCTGACATAGGCAGCCCTTCAGCACCACCCTCAATACTGGTACACCCACAAGTTAATTCACTCAACTTACCAACTGCCGAATGTAGCAGTATGTGTTGTTACCTGTATCTTTGGTATGGATGTGAGCATGCAAAGGAATCGGGAGGCTGAATGGTATGCCAGCAGATAGTAGACACCAATAGTGATGGCATGAGATCTGTAACAAAGACAGGTGTCACCACAGTAGCCAGTACTACACATGGTGACAAAACCCACTGCAGAAAATGTGCTGGGCCACATGTATGTCCAGATGACACACACATGCCAGTCAGTCAGGGAGGTTCACATACCCAACAACAGTCACAGCCAGCAGGACAGGTGTAGACAAGCACAAACAAAGGCTGTACTAAAGCCATTGAATGATGCCTAGGGGTAACCCCCCCAGGCCTACACAGACAGACTACATCAGGTCAGGCAGAAGGATGTTAATTCTGAAGGGGAGGAAGTCAGAAACTAACATGTAGGTCAATCAAATGTAAGACCTGTAGTACACTGACATGCCTCTAGTCAGCATGATAGGTTAGAAAACAGAATGAAATGCAGTAGCTGACATACCAGTACAATCACAGGAAATGTGTACAAGTGTCAGGTGTGCCCCCCCAATCCTGTGTAGCAATATAGAAACAGCAAGGTGTGCCCCCCATAGCCCATGTAGACATGTAGTACCAGTTAGTTGTGCTACCCCCAGTCCTATGTAGAAATGTAGCAACAGTCAGGTGTGCCCCCCCCAATCCTATGTAGACATGTAGTAACAGTCAGGTGTACCCCCAATCCTGTTTAACAGTGTAGAAACAGTCAGGTGTGCCCCCCAATCCTATGTAGAAATGTAGTAACAGTCAGGTGTGCCTCCCCAATCCTATGTAGACATGCAGTAATAGTCAGGTGTGCCCCGCCAATTGTATTTAGAAATGTAGCAACAGTCAGGTGTGCCCTCCAATCCTGTGTAGCAATGTAGAAACAGTCAGGTGTGTCCCCCATGTCTGATGTAGACACATAGTAACAGTCAGGTGTGCCCCCCAATCCTATGCAGAAATGTAGTAACATGAATGTGTGGGTATAATACTAGTGGAGCACAGATGCCCAAAGGTGGCCAAGGTAGCATGATAGATTGTAGCATTTGTGCAATATGCAGGTATGTGTGTGTTAGGTTGATGTGTGTTTCATATTGTGTGAGAGTGGTCAATATGTATGCATGTTGAGGTATGACCTGGTGGCCACTGCCCATTACTGCTGATGACAGGGCCAAGTCCTCACAACTGCAGTGCTAAAGACAATTCCCACCAGTATAACACATGCTAGCAGTAAGCCATTGTAAATGTATGGTGGTAATATGTGTCACCATCTGAAAGATTGACATGGTATGGCTGTTGAGCTAGACATACGAGCAGTACACAGGGGAGAGTACCCCAGACATACAGAATATAATGTGTAACTGTTAAATGGACACACCCTTGGAATTGTACATACAGGTATGCATCGCATTATCTGGGCCTGTAGTAGGGAATACTGGTGTCATCTTCCTGAATACTTGCAGATTACAAAGGTGATAGGACTGATGTATTGGGAAACAGCTGATGTACCTGCACATTACAGCATAACTGGAATGCCCCATGCATATCTGTGAGTCAGATGCAAGTAGTGTCCATAGCACACATGCATCCAGCTCACCCAAACACCACCCACAGGTACCTCTCTGGTCGTATCCCTGCTGTTGGGAATGGGTACAATATGACCCCTACCTGTATATGGCAATCGTGAAAGAATGCAGCATGCAATGTAGGTGTCCCATGCAGGTGTGTCCCTAGCTGTAGGTAGCACCCTGCCAGCATCCACACCACCTGATCAATACTGATAGAAAGTATTGGCATGAACACCTAGGACACCTACCCTGTCACCCCAGGGGAATATACTGTATGGCAGTCTGGCACTGTAGGACTGACAGAATGCAATGGCCTTCCACAGCTGGCCCACAACACCACCAAATGGCCTACAGGCCTCTGCCAAAGGCCTGTATCTCATACGTACTGCCAATGCATGTTATGTCATGGACACCCACACTCCACATAAGCCATATGTAAGGCCATGTGGACAAACCACAGTAACAGGTCCACCATGTCCCACTGCATGAACTGTGGACCAACAGCAAAACACAGCTGTGATGAGGTGATAACCTTAGGGGAAAGTATAAGAGAATGTATGTATAATGTATGGAAGAGGATAGAATAATAGGGGGGTGGGAACATGAGCAGCATGGAATGTGCAAGGTCCGACACACAGCCATGTGCACACACTATCCCTGGCTGCAAACACATAAATGGGTGGCTACAAACCTGCCCATACACCACAATAGGGGTAATGTCTTGACTTATGTCCCCTTCCTCTGGGTAACCTGTGTGAATCTGTACAGCTGTGAGGTACTGCCATAGCAAGATAAGGCCATAATGTCATGTTGATGGATGTACAAGTATGGGATCCTCTGCTAGCACTGTATCAAGGTGCTGAACCGGATACACAGACCCAGCAGCAAGTGTCTGCAGCTCTCTCTCCAGAATGGCATAACTTTCCATGAATATGTATGTGTTTGCCCACAATACCGGACACAGCTGTATTCACCCTTGTTCACCAGGACATCACTGTGAGCAAGAATGACCACCTGACAGTACTTGAGGACATAAAACATCACAGTGTATAACAGTACACATGTCTGAATATCTCTGCTAACACCAGTACCATGTAGCAGAAGCAGCACAGACACAGTCACCTACAGTACACACTATCCCTTGCACAGTTTGACCCCATATTGCCAAATTATATATGGATACCCTGTAGAAACAGTTTGCTACCTGTAGGTGTAAAACTCAAAGGTCTGCACTGGAGTACAAACTACCTGGAATGGATCCACACATTGAATACAGAAGGGCATACTGGGCATGCTCACACACTTAAACAAATGAAGCCCATATCTGCAAACAACAGTGGACCATACATATCTGACAGTTGCAGATGTTAGTGCATACACTCCTCAGTATGCATCAGTCATGCTTCATACACACTTTGGATAGGAATACAGACATATATCCAAGGACAGCACACTATAATATGCCAAAAGTAGACATACATAAATGTGTGAAAGAGAGTGACTGTGACAAAGAGCCATTCATCATGAGGCCTGTCCCACCCAGCTCACAGCCAAATGGCTACAACCATATGATGTGTAAATGTCACTCACTGTAGAAATGATCCACTGGTATCCATCAGCATTACAGACTATGTGGTGCAAGTGCTAGCTGTGCAACATGACTGTACAAGGCAGTAGTCATCTAGCAGCTGTATACATGTACCTGCAAAATATAACTCTGTGCGTGCCTGCATGTGGTGTGTCAACCTTTAGATGAATGGGTTAAGGCCCATGCACACACACACTGCCCTACACATAGCCCTACTATGACAAGCCTGCTGATGTCCTCCACTTTGAAATACACCTTTGGGAATAGAGTAACCCAGTTATCTCTGTGGTGTGTCCTAAAACTGCAAAATGCAGTAGTCATAAACTTGTTAGGTAGGAGTTCTAATCCCAGGCATGGCAAGTTTGTGTGTGTGTGTCTATGTGTGTGTGTGTGTGTGTGTGTGTATAGGGAGCAATGCTCTTTAGACTAGTCACACTCACTACAATTCAAATGCCCTACTTTGGCAAGGCTGTGATGTCATTCACTGTGAAATACACCTTTGGGAACGGTGTAGCCCAGTAATCTCTGTGGCACATCCTATAACTGCGTAATGCTGTAGTGTGATAAACTAGTTAGGTAGAAGCTCTAATCCCAGATATGAAAACTGTGTGTGTGTCTCTGTCTGTGTAGGGAGCAATGCTTTTTAGGCTAGTCACACACACTACAATTCAAATGCCCCACTTTGGCAAGGCTGCTGATGTCATTCACTGTGGAATACACCTTTGGGAAAGGTGTAGCCCAGTAATCTCTGTAGCGCTTCCTATAACTGCATAATGCTGTAGTGTGATATAGTACTTTGGTAGGGGTTGTAGTCCCACACATGGTAAGTGTGGATGTCTGTGTGTGTATGTGTGTGTGTCTCTGTCTTTGTAGGGAGCAACGCTTTTTAGGCTAGTCACACTCACTACAATTCAAATGCCCTACTTTGGCAAGGCTGCTGATGTCATTCACTGTGGAATACACCTTTGGGAAAGGTGTAGCCCAGTAATCTCTGTAGCGCTTCCTATAACTGCATAATGCTGTACTGTGATAAACTAATTAGGTAAGAGTTCTAATCCCAGACATGGCAACTGTGTGTGTGTGTATGTGTCTATGTCTGTGAAGGGAGAAATGCTTTTTAGGTTAGTCACACGCACTACAATTCAAATGCCCCTCTTTGGCAAGGCTGCTGATGTCATACACTGTGAAATAGACCTTTGGGAAAGGTGTAGCCCAGTAACCTCTGTGGTGTATCCTATAACAGTTTAGTACTATAGTGTAATGTACTACTTTGGGAGGGGTTCTAGTCCCACACATGGCAAGTGTGGATGTTCGAGCTTGTGTTTCGTTGTTTGTGTAGAGAGCAATGCATGTTAGGCTAGTCACACTCACTACAATTCAAATGCCTTACTTTGGCAAGGCTGCTGATGTCATTCACTGTGAAATACACCTTTGGGACAGCCAGGTGTAGCCCAGTAATCTCTGGGGTGTGTCCTACAGCAGTGTAATGCTGTAGTGTGATATATGACTTTGGTAGGGGTCCTATTCCCACACATGGCAAGTGTGGATGTTTGTGTGTGTATTTCTATGTCTGTGTAGGGACCAATGATTTTTAGGTTAGTCACACTCACTACAATTCAAATGCCCTACTTTGGCAAGCCTGCTGATGTCATTCACTGTAAAATACACATATGGGAAAGGAGTACTTCAGTAATCTTCATGGTGCTTCCTGTAACTGCATACTGCTGTAGTGTAATAAACTAATTAGGTAGGAGTTTTAATCCCAGACATAGCAGGTGTATGTGTGTGTGTGTGTGTGTGTGTGTGTGTGTGTGTGTGTGTGTGTGTGTGTGTGTGCGTGTGTGCGTGTGTGTGCATGTGTGTGTGTGTGTGTGTGTGTCTGTGTTTGTCATTTGTATCCTGTGTGGAGGTGGCTTTGAGTGTGTAACAACTGGACTTATTGCAGAGCGGGTTTTGTAAATTTCTTATATGGTGGCCCTATGATATGTCATAATGTCCAACTTACAAGGATAACAGATGTGAAATAGCCAAGAGGCTGGGGTGGAAATCCATACCCCCCACATGTGACATCAAGGCCTGTCGAACATAGTGAGCAACCCATGTATTACACAGAGAACACTCTCAACCCACATCTCATACACAAACACACTCGCCTGGGCAACATCTATGTTGGTAGTACCCTGCATATTGCCCACAGATAGCAACCATGGTTTGAATACAGTGGACGGAAGAGGGCATGGCACCCTGTCCATCAGTAAAATACACACATACATGCCTATAGTGTGCCTTCACTATGCCCCCCACTGGATGCCTGCAACACATGTGGTGCCATCAAATGTGACCCACAAAGGACATACCATACCTTATACACATGCCCTGTATGGACAGATGCCACTGACACCAGGGAATATCTGTATCATGCTATCAATGTAGGTGCAGGGTCAACCTGCTGTCCATTACCTGTTTCCAGCACATAAGTTCAGGACAGGCACATCTGATTATAACAATCTGTGTGCACAACATGGGCCGGACAACCCAGGTACAGTTTCACATGTCACTGTACATGCATGTGGGACATGTGCACATCCCAGACAGTGTCCATGTCATGGACTAAAGTACACATACATGGCAAGCATTGAACAGAAATGGCTACACACAATAGTTACCCAGTTGACTGGATGATGACTACAATACCCACCTGTGTGGGAAAATCCAGACACTACATCACTGTGCCACATTGCAGACCATTGTCATGTGGCCTGATGCCAAGGTATACCCTTCAGCTAGCCTTGTATAGCCTTCTGGCACTGTCAACCACTATGCACCCGTGAAGCAATGCCCGCATGCATGTCAGTACTGGCACCCTGTGTCGGTGTGTGTGGTGCATGATGCGTTTGACCACATTCACACTCACTACAGCCCTCATTGGCATGCTGAAGCATGCTGTCTGATGTCAGACACCTCCACATACCCTTTGACCATATAACCTCTGGATAAACCCTGTGGTGCATGTGATACCTGCACAGTACTGTATTGTAGCAAACTAACTAGCGAAAAGTGTATTCCTGATCCTGCCAAGTGTGTCAATGTGTGTGAGTCCCTGAGAGAGTGTGGCTATGTTGACACCGACACCTGTTCATGGGGACAGGCATGTGTACTACACCTACTGTATTGCTACCATATCACTGTTGCAGATGTCACTAACCATCACATATACATTTGGAGAGCTCCTCATCATGTAAGCTATTTGATACATCCAATAACTGCATAGACATGTGATAGGAATACATAGTCAGTCAGGGGTTTGAAACCTGGTACTAGTAGGTGTGTGACACAAACATGCTTAGGTTTTACTCTCCCACTCCCTCCCTGACTTATACATAACTCTGTCTGCCTCTCTGGTGGATGTGGAGAACTACACCTGCTTTGCTTAGGCAGCAGCATGTGTTTTGTAAGTGATGCTCATGATCAGCTGATGGCATTTGCATGAATTGCAGCCCTCCTCTAGCTGATTACATGTGGAACAGCTGTGGTAACATTCCCATAGCCAATTGCATGGAAACACAGTCCAATATCTAGGGACATCATGTTGGTATTTAGCCTTTTCATTCACTGTGAGCAGGACCTAGAGCTGGTGTTTGGCAAACACCATCACAGATGGATTGGGGATCTACCTCTAACAGCATACACTGTGGAAACAGGCCAACACACAGGAAGGGGATGTGCCTGATATCACTACAGAATGTAAGTGTTGCTATTCTTCATTTGGAGTAATGTTGGTTTAACAGGGTGTGTGTGGATATGGCTGGTCTACATGTTTTAATACCTGTCATGACAGTGCTATGTTACTGAAGAAACCCCCATCTGTAGTGTCATCTGCAGACTGGGCAGTCTGTGGTGCCTTTTGTTTCTTGTGTTACTCATAGAACACCTAACTGTGAACTCCAGAAGCATAGTGTGAGGATTGCAGTTAGTACATGGTGACAGTCATGAGAGTTACGGACTTCATACCCCTCATAGGACATATGTCACAACACACCCTGTTACAACAGTAAATGTATGAGATTATCATAGCAGCATGTCAATATTGGCCCTGTGTTTGTACCTCCAGCCACAACTGTGTCAATCATTGTACATATGTCATGCAGTAAGAGGTGCATATGTTCTGTACATCATAATTTATTGACGTCATATTTGATAACAAGCCAGTGAGATATCAGACTACTACACATGTTATGTATAGTATGGGTTATATTTGAGGGCATAACCTGGGCATTCTGTGGTTGTGTGTACTGTACTGAGGTCTGTGTACGTATGATGATTGTCGACAATGTGTGTATTGTGAATATGTACTTTCGCCTGTGTACAGACTGTGGTAGATGTCATTGTTCTTGGTCCTGTTCTAGCTGATGTAACATGCTGCTCCACTGTATGTTTCCCTATCGGCTTACATGTTTGTAGGGCCATACACACACATGTCGCATACCACAGACAGACATCGGACCACACTGTGTAGTGGCACAGTATATGTAGGGTTAGTGTGTGAGTGGCACATATAAGGATGGTGTTGATGAGATAGTCCATATACTGTAATATTATGCTAGTTTACCATATGTGGCTGTGGCTGTGTTCACATTGGTTGTGGTTATGCACTTTCACACAGGTGTCTGTTACTCTGTGCTGTGACATGCCTGTAGAGCCTGCTATATATGCAGGTACATGTGTATTCCCCCATAAGAATTGAAGGCCAGTGTTGCGGCAGTCTGCTGGTAGCCTGAACAGGGCTTTGTGATATGCCTAACAGCTTAGTGTACTTAACCAGTGTGATGTTATGTCCAGATACTTGCCAGATGTACTGCTGCCATGCCACCATAACAGTCATGTATGTTAGACAAAGCAGTGGGATGCTGTACAGATGTATGTCTCTACCGAGTAGGCAGTATGTGGCCATAGCACCACTGTACCAGTGGGTATTATGTGACAGGACAGACAGGGGTGTGTGAATGCATGACCTATAGGGGTAAATGTATCCCAGTATTTACGTGATATACCCATCTACATGGCTGTTAACATCCACATTGTCAGGCTTGGTCCACATGTCTTGCACTAAGGGGCTCTGTGTATACCTCTGGACTGACCGGAGTATGTCAGACTGTCCACATTTATTGGCTATATCGCTGCTGTAGTACACAGGATCATTACTGTGCCAGCAGTGGTACTGTACTATGATGTCCTTAGGATGTCTGTCAGTAGCCAATGGTGCACATGTTAAAAGCAGATGTGACCTCCTACACTCAACATGTCTGTGAAGACAACCCCTATTACAGTAGCAATAGTCTACATATATACCTGCAATACATACCTGACATCCACTTGCACTAAGAGGTTGAGACTATTGGGGCTGAGGTAGGGCTCCACTCCATGTTCAGGACATATGGCGAACATATATGTATATATAATTATCCATATATCTATATAGATATATACACATATACATATCGCCATACATAGATGGATATGTATATGTATATATATATATATATATATATATATATATATATATATATATATATATATACACATATAAACACCCAGATATATACATATACACAGCAATATATGTCCACACATATACAGCTAGAGATGCATATGCACATATACGTATAAATATCTACATATATAGTGACAGTAATAGGTATGCACATATAGTTATAGCTATCTACATATATATCTACATAAATAGGCATATCTGTACACATAGGATGTGCACATATATATATATATATATATATATATATATATATATATATATATATATATATATATATATATATATATATATATATATATATATATATATACACACACTATATATATATATATATATATATATATATATATATATATATATATATATATATATATATATATATATATATATATATATATATATAGATATATATATATATGTGTGTGTGTGTGTGTGTGTGTGTGTGTGTACAGAAATATTACAAAACCATTTTATGTTATATCCCAAATTTTCATTGTAAAATTCATTTGTGTATATCCCAAAATGTTATATTATTCCTTTTCATTTGTAAAAAAACCTATGGGTGAACTCCCCAAATTAAAAACTCACCTTGTAGTAAAAAGGAAATTTGTTAAAACAACAAAATGTGTTTTAAAAGTATATTAAAAAAAGTTTCTTCACAATTTGGAAGGGGAAAGGGGAATTGTTCAATCCTTTTAATCAATTTTTTTTGTTTGGGGGGAAAAGGGCTGTCTTCAAGTGGTTAAGGCATTTTGGGTTTTAAAAGGGGTTTGAATTTTGGGGGTAACAGGGTCCCCCGGGTTTTGAACCTTGGCCCCCAAAGGGGTTTTTCATTTTGTTTCCAAACAAAAGGGGTGTTTAAATTCAGAAGTGGTTTAAAATGGGTTTTTGCCCTTTAACAGGGTTTCCCCCAAGGGTTTTATAACTACAGGGTAAGCTTTTTAAAAGGGAAATTTTTGGCATTACAACAGGGGGTATGTTTATTTGGGGCCCGGCAAATAGGCCCTTAAAACCCGTTATATTTTGAATTTTTTGATACAGGGGGAAATAGCCCCGGGGAATGCTTTTTAATAATGTATGTAATTGGCCCTGTTCGTGCTTCCCCGGCAAAGGGGAGTGTTGTGGACAAAAGGACAATTTAGGCCTGGACCAGGCCCCCGTTTATCCCTGTGGTTGGTGTTCACAGGGTTTTAACCCCCTGGGGGTTTTCCACATTTGGAAAGTAATGTAATTTTGGGGGTACCAAAATGTTTAAGGGGGCCCCAACAAGAGTTTTGGTTTTTTAAATTTTATTGAAACAGGCACAACATTTTGCTGGGCTCTGAAATTTGTTGTATCCTTTTTAAAGTTGCAACGTATATAAACCCCATGGGTAATGACCGCATGGAAATTAATTTTAAAAACTAACATTCTGAAGTATAAGTGAGGCCCTGCCCAAATGTCAATGCCCGGTTTCAGGAACCTAAGGATTAATGAAATTTTCCCCCCCTGGGATCACACCCCAAACCCTCCCCCAACATCCCCGGGGAAAAAATTTGGGAAGGAAAAATAAATTGTTTAAACTGTTTATACTGGAAAATACCTAGTCCAACAGGGGGAAACCCAGGGGGCCCATGCATGTATTATGGGGGAACATATGTTGTCAAAGTTTCCCCTCAAAATTCATCCAGGATGCCACTTCCAACCCCCAAAACCCCCTTTTCCCTTTTACAAATGGGGCAGAATGGCAAGGGACCCCCGGGTGGGAAATGTACAGGCATCCTTTTAAACTTTTTTCACACCCGACAAATTTGAGGGGTTTAAAAGCAAAATTTTTGGGAAAAACACCCTGTTTGGGGAAAATGCCCAACTCCCTCCAAAACCCCACCCAGTCCCGAAAAATGTTGGGGACAAAGGGGTTATACAGGGAATACCCATTTTTTTGGGGGTTTTAATTTTCCTGTTGCATACATGTTCCCCAACCCTTTTAATTCCCCCTCAAAGGGGGGCCCCTGGGGAGGAGGCCCCCCTTAAGGTTGGCTGTGCATTGTCATTCCCCCGAGGGGACCACTTTACTTCAATGGGGGGTTTTCTGGGCCCCAAAGGGAGGTGGGGATGCCAATGTCACAACCCTTTCAAACCCAAATTTCCCTTTTACAATTTATTACACCAAGGACCCCCCAGAATGTCCCCCGTACCCCATGGTACCCCTGTCAACAAATACAGGTCTTTTTTAACAACCAGGGAATTATGAGGGCCCTTTACAACCACCGAAAACAACCCCTCATTTGGTGCTGTAAGGGAAAAAATTACAAAAACCCTGTTTAAACCCCCATACGGCCTTTTTTAAGGAAAACCTTGCCAAAAAAAAAGCAACAACCCGGGTTTCAAATGGGGGAAGGGTTGGTTCCCGGTTTTCAATTTAAATTTAAAGGAAAAAAAAAAAAAAAAAAAAAAAAAAAAAAAAAAAAAAAAAAAAAAAGGGGGGGCGCGGGGGGGGGGGGGGGGGGGGGGGGGGGGGGGGGGGGGGCCAAATTTAATATTAAAAATTATTTTGGGATTAAGGCCCCCCCAAAAAACCTTGGGAAAAATGAAAACTTTTTGGTTGTTAAAAAATTTTGTCCCCTTTCAACATTAAAAAGAAAAAAAAATTCCCCCCTTCAAAGCCCCTTGGAAACAGGGGCCCCCCCCCGGATTTT